>NC_068381.1:24975913-25098776 GCF_023724105.1 Carassius gibelio
TGGCCCACCAGCCTGCATTTTGTGAGACGAATGGCAATACCAAAGCATGTCCGTGTCTCCCCTAGACATCGGAATGGGTGTGCAGAATGTGCCTTTTTTTGGAAAAAATAGAAGAATGCCTAGAGAGTTGCCTTTTCTTTTGGACTTAGGAGAAAAAAAAACACAACAACAAAATAAGCCAGAGAAAAACAAGCACAGAGCGAGCCAGCCAGGAGTCGAACCTAGAATCTTCTGATCCGTAGTCAGATGCGTTATCCATTGCGCCACTGGCCCACCAAAAGTAAAGACCCCCGATTGTTACAGACTTGTTGGTTTTCGATGTGACGGTGGCAAGCATTGATGTCTGCTCATTCTCACCTTGTTATCAGGAGAACAGACTACCAGCCCTCCAGCCCTCCAGCCCTCCAGCCCTCCAGCCCTCCAGCCCACCAGCCCTCCAGCCCACCATCCCTCCCTGGTGGTCTAGTGGTTAGGATTCGGCGCTCTCACCGCCGCGGCCCGGGTTCGATTCCCGGTCAGGGAAAGCTCTTTGGCCTTCCAATTGTGGACTGTGAATTCAAGCTCTGCTGACAGCTGAGAGAAAGCCAGCTCCAAGCCAAAACATTGGTGGGAACATGAAAAAAACACCTCCTTCGAGCCGGAGTTGAACCAGCGACCTAAGGATGGCCAACACTCCAATTTGCTGGATTTTTGAGGAGGGAAGCAAAAAGGAGCATGCATTCCCATACCGGGAGTTGAACCCGGGCCGCCTGGGTGAAAACCAGGAATCCTAACCGCTAGACCATATGGGATCTGGACACTTTTAACTGGCCATGGGCTTCTGGCGCACTTTCCATACATGTGGTCAGCGTGGGCGCAGGACCTTGTAGTGGCCTGTTGCTTTAGTTCTGTGACTGTAACAATGTGATAATAATTTGGCAAAACAAGAATTATCCAAAAGGACGGTTTTCTGAATTATATAGTGTTGTATGCATTCAGGGAATCAGTTTTTTCACTCAACCCGGGGGTTCAGTGTATTTGGGCAGATTCCTGTGATTGCAGAATTGATTCCTCAAACTGGTAATTAAGCTCTTGTCCAAGTGAAAATACTCGTGTCATCCATTTGAAAACACACACGGCAACCTTTATCTAGAGGAAAAACTGGAGTCAACCCCTGGCTGCGTACGAGAAAACCAGGAATCCTAACTGCTAGACCATATGGGAACTGGCCAGCTTTAACTGGCCACAAGCTTGTGGGCCACTTTCCATAAATGTGGCCAGTGTGGGCGCAGGGTTTTGTAGTGGCCTGTTGCTTTTGGTGTGTGACTGTAACAATGTGATAATAATTTGGCAATACAAGAATCATCCGAAGGGACGGTTTACTGAAATATATAGTGTTGCATGCATTCAAGGGACATGTTTGTTGACTCACACATGGTTCAGTTTTTTGGCCAGAATCCTGTGATTGCTGAATTTATACCTCGAACTGGTAATTAAGGTCTTGTCCAGGTGAAAATACTTGTGTCATGCATCTGAAAACACACATGGCAACCGTTATCTAGAGGAAAAACTGCCTATCGTCGGTCTGTCAAGGTACAAAACTGACATGTTGTGAGGTTAATAATGAAAGTGAGACCAATTTTTAATATGCTGATTATTCGCTCGTTCAGTTTAATGCAGATTACAAATTATTCTCAATGTCCAGGTGGCAATTAGTGATAAGGCTTCAAAATGGCAAGCCTGTGACATCAAAACCACATGGCATTGCACCCTTCAAAGTAGTAAAGCGGTTACAGAGTAGCGATGAAATTGTTCATTCTAGAATCAACTGGCCCACCAGCCAGCATTTTGTGAGATGAATGGCAATACCAAAGCATGTCCGTGTCTCCCCTAGACATCGGAATGGGTGTGCAGAATGTGCCTTTTTTTGGAAAAAATAGAAGAATGCCTAGAGAGTTGCCTTTTCTTTTGGACTTTGGAGAAAAAAACACAACAACAAAATAAGCCGGAGAAAAACAAGCACAGAGCGAGCCAGCCAGGAGTCGAACCTAGAATCTTCTGATCCGTAGTCAGACGCGTTATCCATTGCGCCACTGGCCCACCATTAGTAAAGACCCCGATTGTTACAGACTTGTTGGTTTTCGATGTGACGGTGGCAAGCATTGATGTCTGCTCATTCTCACCTTGTTATCAGGAGAACAGACTACCAGCCCTCCAGCCCACCAGCCCACCAGCCCACCAGCCCACGAGCCCTCCAGCCCTCCTGCCCACCAGCCCACCAGCCCACGAGCCCTCCAGCCCACCATCCATCCCTGGTGGTCTAGTGGTTAGGATTCGGCGCTCTCACCGCCGCGGCCCGGGTTCGATTCCCGGTCAGGGAAAGCTCTTTTGCCTTCCAATTGTGGACTGCGAATTCAAGCTCTGCTGACAGCTGTGAGAAAGCCAGCTCCAAGCCAAAACATTGGTGGGAACATGAAAAAAACACCTCCTTCGAGCCGGAGTTGAACCAGCGACCTAAGGATGGCCAACACTCCAACCTACAGTCCTCCGCTCTACCAGCTGAGCTATCGAAGGGGCTAAGGGCTAGTCAGAACCTCGACATATCAGGGTTCTGTAGCTCTACTGCTGGCCAAAAAGTCACTTCTGGTGCAGGAAGATTTGCTGGATCAGAACCTCGACATATCAGGGTTCTGTAGCTCTACTGCTGGCCAAAAAGTCACTTCTGGTGCAGGAAGATTTGCTGGATTTTTGAGGAGGGAAGCAAAAAGGAGCATGCATTCCCATACCGGGAGTTGAAGCCGGGCCGCCTGGGTGAAAACCAAGAATCCTAACCGCTAGACCATATGGGATTTGGACACTTTAAACTGGCCATGGGCTTCTGGCGCACTTTCCATACATGTGGTCAGCGTGGGCGCAGGACCTTGTAGTGGCCTGTTGCTTTAGTTCTGTGACTGTAACAATGTGATAATAATTTGGCAAAACAAGAATTATGCAAAAGGACGGTTTTCTGAATTATATAGTGTTGTATGCATTCAGGGAATCTGTTTTTTCACTCAACCCGGGGGTTCAGTGTATTTGGGCAGATTCCTGTGATTGCAGAATTGATTCCTCAAACTGGTAATTAAGCTCTTGTCCAAGTGAAAATACTCGTGTCATCCATTTGAAAACACACACGGCAACCTTTATCTAGAGGAAAAACTGGAGTCAACCCCTGGCTGCGTACAAGAAAACCAGGAATCCTAACTGCTAGACCATATGGGAACTGGCCAGCTTTAACTGGCCACAAGCTTGTGGGCCACTTTCCATAAATGTGGCCAGTGTGGGCGCAGGGTTTTGTAGTGGCCTGTTGCTTTTGGTGTGTGACTGTAACAATGTGATAATAATTTGGCAATACAAGAATCATCCGAAGAGACGGTTTACTGAAATATATAGTGTTGCATGCATTCAAGGGACATGTTTGTTGACTCACACATGGTTCAGTTTTTTGGCCAGAATCCTGTGATTGCTGAATTTATACCTCGAACTGGTAATTAAGGTCTTGTCCAGGTGAAAATACTTGTGTCATGCATCTGAAAACACACATGGCAACCGTTATCTAGAGGAAAAACTGCCTATCGTCGGTCTGTCAAGGTACAAAACTGACATGTTGTGAGGTTAATAATGAAAGTGAGACCAATTTTTAATATGCTGATTATTCGCTCGTTCAGTTTAATGCAGATTACAAATTATTCTCAATGTCCAGGTGGCAATTAGTGATAAGGCTTCAAAATGGCAAGCCTGTGACATCAAAACCACATGGCATTGCACCCTTCAAAGTAGTAAAGCGGTTACAGAGTAGCGATGAAATTGTTCATTCTAGAATCAACTGGCCCACCAGCCTGCATTTTGTGAGACGAATGGCAATACCAAAGCATGTCCGTGTCTCCCCTAGACATCGGAATGGGTGTGCAGAATGTGCCTTTTTTTGGAAAAAATAGAAGAATGCCTAGAGAGTTGCCTTTTCTTTTGGACTTTGGAGAAAAAAAACACAACAACAAAATAAGCCGGAGAAAAACAAGCACAGAGCGAGCCAGCCAGGAGTCGAACCTAGAATCTTCTGATCCGTAGTCAGATGCGTTATCCATTGCGCCACTGGCCCACCAAAAGTAAAGACCCCCGATTGTTACAAACTTGTTGGTTTTCGATGTGACGGTGGCAAGCATTGATGTCTGCTCATTCTCACCTTGTTATCAGGAGAACAGACTACCAGCCCTCCAGCCCTCCAGCCCACCAGCCCACGAGCCCACCATCCCTCCCTGGTGGTCTAGTGGTTAGGATTCGGCGCTCTCACCGCCGCGGCCCGGGTTCGATTCCCGGTCAGGGAAAGCTCTTTTGCCTTCCAATTGTGGACTGCGAATTCAAGCTCTGCTGACAGCTGTGAGAAAGCCAGCTCCAAGCCAAAACATTGGTGGGAACATGAAAAAAACACCTCCTTCGAGCCGGAGTTGAACCAGCGACCTAAGGATGGCCAACACTCCAACCTACAGTCCTCCGCTCTACCAGCTGAGCTATCGAAGGGGCTAAGGGCTAGTCAGAACCTCGACATATCAGGGTTCTGTAGCTCTACTGCTGGCCAAAAAGTCACTTCTGGTGCAGGAAGATTTGCTGGATTTTTGAGGAGGGAAGCAAAAAGGAGCATGCATTCCCATACCGGGAGTTGAACCCGGGCCGCCTGGGTGAAAACCAGGAATCCTAACCGCTAGACCATATGGGATCTGGACACTTTAAACTGGCCATGGGCTTCTGGCGCACTTTCCATACATGTGGTCAGCGTGGGCGCAGGACCTTGTAGTGGCCTGTTGCTTTAGTTCTGTGACTGTAACAATGTGATAATAATTTGGCAAAACAAGAATTATCCAAAAGGACGGTTTTCTGAATTATATAGTGTTGTATGCATTCAGGGAATCTGTTTTTTCACTCAACCCGGGGGTTCAGTGTATTTGGGCAGATTCCTGTGATTGCAGAATTGATTCCTCAAACTGGTAATTAAGCTCTTGTCCAAGTGAAAATACTCGTGTCATCCATTTGAAAACACACACGGCAACCTTTATCTAGAGGAAAAACTGGAGTCAACCCCTGGCTGCGTACGAGAAAACCAGGAATCCTAACTGCTAGACCATATGGGAACTGGCCAGCTTTAACTGGCCACAAGCTTGTGGGCCACTTTCCATAAATGTGGCCAGTGTGGGCGCAGGGTTTTGTAGTGGCCTGTTGCTTTTGGTGTGTGACTGTAACAATGTGATAATAATTTGGCAATACAAGAATCATCCGAAGGGACAGTTTACTGAAATATATAGTGTTGCATGCATTCAAGGGACATGTTTGTTGACTCACACATGGTTCAGTTTTTTGGCCAGAATCCTGTGATTGCTGAATTTATACCTCGAACTGGTAATTAAGGTCTTGTCCAGGTGAAAATACTTGTGTCATGCATCTGAAAACACACATGGCAACCGTTATCTAGAGGAAAAACTGCCTATCGTCGGTCTGTCAAGGTACAAAACTGACATGTTGTGAGGTTAATAATGAAAGTGAGACCAATTTTTAATATGCTGATTATTCGCTCGTTCAGTTTAATGCAGATTACAAATTATTCTCAATGTCCAGGTGGCAATTAGTGATAAGGCTTCAAAATGGCAAGCCTGTGACATCAAAACCACATGGCATTGCACCCTTCAAAGTAGTAAAGCGGTTACAGAGTAGCGATGAAATTGTTCATTCTAGAATCAACTGGCCCACCAGCCTGCATTTTGTGAGACGAATGGCAATACCAAACGCATGTCCGTGTCTCCCCTAGACATCGGAATGGGTGTGCAGAATGTGCCTTTTTTTGGAAAAAATAGAAGAATGCCTAGAGAGTTGCCTTTTCTTTTGGACTGTGGAGAAAAAAAAACACAACAACAAAATAAGCCGGAGAAAAACAAGCACAGAGCGAGCCAGCCAGGAGTCGAACCTAGAATCTTCTGATCCGTAGTCAGACGCGTTATCCATTGCGCCACTGGCCCACCAAAAGTAAAGACCACCGATTGTTACAGACTTGTTGGTTTTCGATGTGACGGTGGCAAGCATTGATGTCTGCTCATTCTCACCTTGTTATCAGGAGAACAGACTACCAGCCCTCCAGCCCTCCAGCCCTCCAGCCCACCAGCCCAGCAGCCCTCCAGCCCACCATCCCTCCCTGGTGGTCTAGTGGTTAGGATTCGGCGCTCTCACCGCCGCGGCCCGGGTTCGATTCCCGGTCAGGGAAAGCTCTTTTGCCTTCCAATTGTGGACTGCGAATTCAAGCTCTGCTGACAGCTGTGAGAAAGCCAGCTCCAAGCCAAAACATTGGTGGGAACATGAAAAAAACACCTCCTTCGAGCCGGAGTTGAACCAGCGACCTAAGGATGGCCAACACTCCAACCTACAGTCCTCCGCTCTACCAGCTGAGCTATCGAAGGGGCTAAGGGCTAGTCAGAACCTCGACATATCAGGGTTCTGTAGCTCTACTGCTGGCCAAAAAGTCACTTCTGGTGCAGGAAGATTTGCTGGATTTTTGAGGAGGGAAGCAAAAAGGAGCATGCATTCCCATACCGGGAGTTGAACCCGGGCCGCCTGGGTGAAAACCAGGAATCCTAACCGCTAGACCATATGGGATCTGGACACTTTAAACTGGCCATGGGCTTCTGGCGCACTTTCCATACATGTGGTCAGCGTGGGCGCAGGACCTTGTAGTGGCCTGTTGCTTTAGTTCTGTGACTGTAACAATGTGATAATAATTTGGCAAAACAAGAATTATCCAAAAGGACGGTTTTCTGAATTATATAGTGTTGTATGCATTCAGGGAATCTGTTTTTTCACTCAACCCGGGGGTTCAGTGTATTTGGGCAGATTCCTGTGATTGCAGAATTGATTCCTCAAACTGGTAATTAAGCTCTTGTCCAAGTGAAAATACTCGTGTCATCCATTTGAAAACACACACGGCAACCTTTATCTAGAGGAAAAACTGGAGTCAACCCCTGGCTGCGTACGAGAAAACCAGGAATCCTAACTGCTAGACCATATGGGAACTGGCCAGCTTTAACTGGCCACAAGCTTGTGGGCCACTTTCCATAAATGTGGCCAGTGTGGGCGCAGGGTTTTGTAGTGGCCTGTTGCTTTTGGTGTGTGACTGTAACAATGTGATAATAATTTGGCAATACAAGAATCATCCGAAGGGACGGTTTACTGAAATATATAGTGTTGCATGCATTCAAGGGACATGTTTGTTGACTCACACATGGTTCAGTTTTTTGGCCAGAATCCTGTGATTGCTGAATTTATACCTCGAACTGGTAATTAAGGTCTTGTCCAGGTGAAAATACTTGTGTCATGCATCTGAAAACACACATGGCAACCGTTATCTAGAGGAAAAACTGCCTATCGTCGGTCTGTCAAGGTACAAAACTGACATGTTGTGAGGTTAATAATGAAAGTGAGACCAATTTTTAATATGCTGATTATTCGCTCGTTCAGTTTAATGCAGATTACAAATTATTCTCAATGTCCAGGTGGCAATTAGTGATAAGGCTTCAAAATGGCAAGCCTGTGACATCAAAACCACATGGCATTGCACCCTTCAAAGTAGTAAAGCGGTTACAGAGTAGCGATGAAATTGTTCATTCTAGAATCAACTGGCCCACCAGCCTGCATTTTGTGAGACGAATGGCAATACCAAAGCATGTCCGTGTCTCCCCTAGACATCGGAATGGGTGTGCAGAATGTGCCTTTTTTTGGAAAAAATAGAAGAATGCCTAGAGAGTTGCCTTTTCTTTTGGACTGTGGAGAAAAAAAAACACAACAACAAAATAAGCCGGAGAAAAACAAGCACAGAGCGAGCCAGCCAGGAGTCGAACCTAGAATCTTCTGATCCGTAGTCAGACGCGTTATCCATTGCGCCACTGGCCCACCAAAAGTAAAGACCACCGATTGTTACAGACTTGTTGGTTTTCGATGTGACGGTGGCAAGCATTGATGTCTGCTCATTCTCACCTTGTTATCAGGAGAACAGACTACCAGCCCTCCAGCCCTCCAGCCCTCCAGCCCACCAGCCCAGCAGCCCACGAGCCCTCCAGCCCACCATCCCTCCCTGGTGGTCTAGTGGTTAGGATTCGGCGCTCTCACCGCCGCGGCCCGGGTTCGATTCCCGGTCAGGGAAAGCTCTTTTGCCTTCCAATTGTGGACTGCGAATTCAAGCTCTGCTGACAGCTGTGAGAAAGCCAGCTCCAAGCCAAAACATTGGTGGGAACATGAAAAAAACACCTCCTTCGAGCCGGAGTTGAACCAGCGACCTAAGGATGGCCAACACTCCAACCTACAGTCCTCCGCTCTACCAGCTGAGCTATCGAAGGGGCTAAGGGCTAGTCAGAACCTCGACATATCAGGGTTCTGTAGCTCTACTGCTGGCCAAAAAGTCACTTCTGGTGCAGGAAGATTTGCTGGATTTTTGAGGAGGGAAGCAAAAAGGAGCATGCATTCCCATACCGGGAGTTGAACCCGGGCCGCCTGGGTGAAAACCAGGAATCCTAACCGCTAGACCATATGGGATCTGGACACTTTAAACTGGCCATGGGCTTCTGGCGCACTTTCCATACATGTGGTCAGCGTGGGCGCAGGACCTTGTAGTGGCCTGTTGCTTTAGTTCTGTGACTGTAACAATGTGATAATAATTTGGCAAAACAAGAATTATGCAAAAGGACGGTTTTCTGAATTATATAGTGTTGTATGCATTCAGGGAATCTGTTTTTTCACTCAACCCGGGGGTTCAGTGTATTTGGGCAGATTCCTGTGATTGCAGAATTGATTCCTCAAACTGGTAATTAAGCACTTGTCCAAGTGAAAATACTCATGTCATCCATTTGAAAACACACACGGCAACCTTTATCTAGAGGAAAAACTGGAGTCAACCCCTGGCTGCGTACAAGAAAACCAGGAATCCTAACTGCTAGACCATATGGGAACTGGCCAGCTTTAACTGGCCACAAGCTTGTGGGCCACTTTCCATAAATGTGGCCAGTGTGGGCGCAGGGTTTTGTAGTGGCCTGTTGCTTTTGGTGTGTGACTGTAACAATGTGATAATAATTTGGCAATACAAGAATCATCCGAAGGGACGGTTTACTGAAATATATAGTGTTGCATGCATTCAAGGGACATGTTTGTTGACTCACACATGGTTCAGTTTTTTGGCCAGAATCCTGTGATTGCTGAATTTATACCTCGAACTGGTAATTAAGGTCTTGTCCAGGTGAAAATACTTGTGTCATGCATCTGAAAACACACATGGCAACCGTTATCTAGAGGAAAAACTGCCTATCGTCGGTCTGTCAAGGTACAAAACTGACATGTTGTGAGGTTAATAATGAAAGTGAGACCAATTTTTAATATGCTGATTATTCGCTCGTTCAGTTTAATGCAGATTACAAATTATTCTCAATGTCCAGGTGGCAATTAGTGATAAGGCTTCAAAATGGCAAGCCTGTGACATCAAAACCACATGGCATTGCACCCTTCAAAGTAGTAAAGCGGTTACAGAGTAGCGATGAAATTGTTCTTTCTAGAATCAACTGGCCCACCAGCCTGCATTTTGTGAGACGAATGGCAATACCAAAGCATGTCCGTGTCTCCCCTAGACATCGGAATGGGTGTGCAGAATGTGCCTTTTTTTTGGAAAAAATAGAAGAATGCCTAGAGAGTTGCCTTTTCTTTTGGACTTTGGAGAAAAAAAACACAACAACAAAATAAGCCGGAGAAAAACAAGCACAGAGCGAGCCAGCCAGGAGTCGAACCTAGAATCTTCTGATCCGTAGTCAGACGCGTTATCCATTGCTCCACTGGCCCACCATTAGTAAAGACCCCCGATTGTTACAGACTTGTTGGTTTTCGATGTGACGGTGGCAAGCATTGATGTCTGCTCATTCTCACCTTGTTATCAGGAGAACAGACTACCAGCCCTCCAGCCCACCAGCCCACCAGCCCACGAGCCCTCCAGCCCTCCTGCCCACCAGCCCACGAGCCCTCCAGCCCACCATCCATCCCTGGTGGTCTAGTGGTTAGGATTCGGCGCTCTCACCGCCGCGGCCCGGGTTCGATTCCCGGTCAGGGAAAGCTCTTTTGCCTTCCAATTGTGGACTGCGAATTCAAGCTCTGCTGACAGCTGTGAGAAAGCCAGCTCCAAGCCAAAACATTGGTGGGAACATGAAAAAAACACCTCCTTCGAGCCGGAGTTGAACCAGCGACCTAAGGATGGCCAACACTCCAACCTACAGTCCTCCGCTCTACCAGCTGAGCTATCGAAGGGGCTAAGGGCTAGTCAGAACCTCGACATATCAGGGTTCTGTAGCTCTACTGCTGGCCAAAAAGTCACTTCTGGTGCAGGAAGATTTGCTGGATCAGAACCTCGACATTTCAGGGTTCTGTAGCTCTACTGCTGGTCAAAAAGTCACTTCTGGTGCAGGAAGATTTGCTGGATTTTTGAGGAGGGAAGCACAAAGGAGCATGCATTCCCATACCGGGAGTTGACCCCGGGCCGCCTGGGTGAAAACCAGGAATCCTAACCGCTAGACCATATGGGATCTGGACACTTTAAACTGGCCATGGGCTTCTGGAGCACTTTCCATACATGTGGTCAGCGTGGGCGCAGGACCTTGTAGTGGCCTGTTGCTTTAGTTCTGTGACTGTAACAATGTGATAATAATTTGGCAAAACAAGAATTATGCAAAAGGACGGTTTTCTGAATTATATAGTGTTGAATGCATTCAGGGAATCTGTTTTTTCACTCAACCCGGGGGTTCAGTGTATTTGGGCAGATTCCTGTGATTGCAGAATTGATTCCTCAAACTGGTAATTAAGCTCTTGTCCAAGTGAAAATACTCGTGTCATCCATTTGAAAACACACACGGCAACCTTTATCTAGAGGAAAAACTGGAGTCAACCCCTGGCTGCGTACAAGAAAACCAGGAATCCTAACTGCTAGACCATATGGGAACTGGCCAGCTTTAACTGGCCACAAGCTTGTGGGCCACTTTCCATAAATGTGGCCAGTGTGGGCGCAGGGTTTTGTAGTGGCCTGTTGCTTTTGGTGTGTGACTGTAACAATGTGATAATAATTTGGCAATACAAGAATCATCCGAAGGGACGGTTTACTGAAATATATAGTGTTGCATGCATTCAAGGGACATGTTTGTTGACTCACACATGGTTCAGTTTTTTGGCCAGAATCCTGTGATTGCTGAATTTATACCTCGAACTGGTAATTAAGGTCTTGTCCAGGTGAAAATACTTGTGTCATGCATCTGAAAACACACATGGCAACCGTTATCTAGAGGAAAAACTGCCTATCGTCGGTCTGTCAAGGTACAAAACTGACATGTTGTGAGGTTAATAATGAAAGTGAGACCAATTTTTAATATGCTGATTATTCGCTCGTTCAGTTTAATGCAGATTACAAATTATTCTCAATGTCCAGGTGGCAATTAGTGATAAGGCTTCAAAATGGCAAGCCTGTGACATCAAAACCACATGGCATTGCACCCTTCAAAGTAGTAAAGCGGTTACAGAGTAGCGATGAAATTGTTCATTCTAGAATCAACTGGCCCACCAGCCTGCATTTTGTGAGACGAATGGCAATACCAAAGCATGTCCGTGTCTCCCCTAGACATCGGAATGGGTGTGCAGAATGTGCCTTTTTTTGGAAAAAATAGAAGAATGCCTAGAGAGTTGCCTTTTCTTTTGGACTTTGGAGAAAAAAAACACAACAACAAAATAAGCCGGAGAAAAACAAGCACAGAGCGAGCCAGCCAGGAGTCGAACCTAGAATCTTCTGATCCGTAGTCAGACGCGTTATCCATTGCGCCACTGGCCCACCAAAAGTAAAGACCCCCGATTGTTACAGACTTGTTGGTTTTCGATGTGACGGTGGCAAGCATTGATGTCTGCTCATTCTCACCTTGTTATCAGGAGAACAGACTACCAGCCCTCCAGCCCACCAGCCCACCAGCCCAGCAGCCCACGAGCCCACCATCCCTCCCTGGTGGTCTAGTGGTTAGGATTCGGCGCTCTCACCGCCGCGGCCCGGGTTCGATTCCCGGTCAGGGAAAGCTCTTTTGCCTTCCAATTGTGGACTGCGAATTCAAGCTCTGCTGACAGCTGTGAGAAAGCCAGCTCCAAGCCAAAACATTGGTGGGAACATGAAAAAAACACCTCCTTCGAGCCGGAGTTGAACCAGCGACCTAAGGATGGCCAACACTCCAACCTACAGTCCTCCGCTCTACCAGCTGAGCTATCGAAGGGGCTAAGGGCTAGTCAGAACCTCGACATATCAGGGTTCTGTAGCTCTACTGCTGGCCAAAAAGTCACTTCTGGTGCAGGAAGATTTGCTGGATTTTTGAGGAGGGAAGCAAAAAGGAGCACGCATTCCCATACCGGGAGTTGAACCCGGGCCGCCTGGGTGAAAACCAGGAATCCTAACCGCTAGACCATATGGGATCTGGACACTTTAAACTGGCCATGGCCTTCTGGCGCACTTTCCATACATGTGGTCAGCGTGGGCGCAGGACCTTGTAGTGGCCTGTTGCTTTAGTTCTGTGACTGTAACAATGTGATAATAATTTGGCAAAACAAGAATTATGCAAAAGGACGGTTTTCTGAATTATATAGTGTTGTATGCATTCAGGGAATCTGTTTTTTCACTCAACCCGGGGGTTCAGTGTATTTGGGCAGATTCCTGTGATTGCAGAATTGATTCCTCAAACTGGTAATTAAGCTCTTGTCCAAGTGAAAATACTCGTGTCATCCATTTGAAAACACACACGGCAACCTTTATCTAGAGGAAAAACTGGAGTCAACCTCTGGCTGCGTACAAGAAAACCAGGAATCCTAACTGCTAGACCATATGGGAACTGGCCAGCTTTAACTGGCCACAAGCTTGTGGGCCACTTTCCATAAATGTGGCCAGTGTGGGCGCAGGGTTTTGTAGTGGCCTGTTGCTTTTGGTGTGTGACTGTAACAATGTGATAATAATTTGGCAATACAAGAATCATCCGAAGGGACGGTTTACTGAAATATATAGTGTTGCATGCATTCAAGGGACATGTTTGTTGACTCACACATGGTTCAGTTTTTTGGCCAGAATCCTGTGATTGCTGAATTTATACCTCGAACTGGTAATTAAGGTCTTGTCCAGGTGAAAATACTTGTGTCATGCATCTGAAAACACACATGGCAACCGTTATCTAGAGGAAAAACTGCCTATCGTGGGTCTGTCAAGGTACAAAACTGACATGTTGTGAGGTTAATAATGAAAGTGAGACCAATTTTTAATATGCTGATTATTCGCTCGTTCAGTTTAATGCAGATTACAAATTATTCTCAATGTCCATGTGGCAATTAGTGATAAGGCTTCAAAATGGCAAGCCTGTGACATCAAAACCACATGGCATTGCACCCTTCAAAGTAGTAAAGCGGTTACAGAGTAGCGATGAAATTGTTCTTTCTAGAATCAACTGGCCCACCAGCCTGCATTTTGTGAGACGAATGGCAATACCAAAGCATGTCCGTGTCTCCCCTAGACATCGGAATGGGTGTGCAGAATGTGCCTTTTTTTGGAAAAATAGAAGAATGCCTAGAGAGTTGCCTTTTCTTTTGGACTTTGGAGAAAAAAAACACAACAACAAAATAAGCCGGAGAAAAACAAGCACAGAGCGAGCCAGCCAGGAGTCGAACCTAGAATCTTCTGATCCGTAGTCAGACGCGTTATCCATTGCGCCACTGGCCCACCATTAGTAAAGACCCCCGATTGTTACAGACTTGTTGGTTTTCGATGTGACGGTGGCAAGCATTGATGTCTGCTCATTCTCACCTTGTTATCAGGAGAACAGACTACCAGCCCTCCAGCCCAACAGCCCACCAGCCCACCAGCCCACGAGCCCTCCAGCCCTCCAGCCCTCCTGCCCACCAGCCCACGAGCCCTCCAGCCCACCATCCATCCCTGGTGGTCTAGTGGTTAGGATTCGGCGCTCTCACCGCCGCGGCCCGGGTTCGATTCCCGGTCAGGGAAAGCTCTTTTGCCTTCCAATTGTGGACTGCGAATTCAAGCTCTGCTGACAGCTGTGAGAAAGCCAGCTCCAAGCCAAAACATTGGTGGGAACATGAAAAAAACACCTCCTTCGAGCCGGAGTTGAACCAGCGACCTAAGGATGGCCAACACTCCAACCTACAGTCCTCCGCTCTACCAGCTGAGCTATCGAAGGGGCTAAGGGCTAGTCAGAACCTCGACATATCAGGGTTCTGTAGCTCTACTGCTGGCCAAAAAGTCACTTCTGGTGCAGGAAGATTTGCTGGATCAGAACCTCGACATTTCAGGGTTCTGTAGCTCTACTGCTGGCCAAAAAGTCACTTCTGGTGCAGGAAGATTTGCTGGATTTTTGAGGAGGGAAGCAAAAAGGAGCATGCATTCCCATACCGGGAGTTGAACCCGGGCCGCCTGGGTGAAAACCAGGAATCCTAACCGCTAGACCATATGGGATCTGGACACTTTAAACTGGCCATGGGCTTCTGGAGCACTTTCCATACATGTGGTCAGCGTGGGCGCAGGACCTTGTAGTGGCCTGTTGCTTTAGTTCTGTGACTGTAACAATGTGATAATAATTTGGCAAAACAAGAATTATGCAAAAGGACGGTTTTCTGAATTATATAGTGTTGATTGCATTCAGGGAATCTGTTTTTTCACTCAACCCGGGGGTTCAGTGTATTTGGGCAGATTCCTGTGATTGCAGAATTGATTCCTCAAACTGGTAATTAAGCTCTTGTCCAAGTGAAAATACTCGTGTCATCCATTTGAAAACACACACGGCAACCTTTATCTAGAGGAAAAACTGGAGTCAACCCCTGGCTGCGTACAAGAAAACCAGGAATCCTAACTGCTAGACCATATGGGAACTGGCCAGCTTTAACTGGCCACAAGCTTGTGGGCCACTTTCCATAAATGTGGCCAGTGTGGGCGCAGGGTTTTGTAGTGGCCTGTTGCTTTTGGTGTGTGACTGTAACAATGTGATAATAATTTGGCAATACAAGAATCATCCGAAGGGACGGTTTACTGAAATATATAGTGTTGCATGCATTCAAGGGACATGTTTGTTGACTCACACATGGTTCAGTTTTTTGGCCAGAATCCTGTGATTGCTGAATTTATACCTCGAACTGGTAATTAAGGTCTTGTCCAGGTGAAAATACTTGTGTCATGCATCTGAAAACACACATGGCAACCGTTATCTAGAGGAAAAACTGCCTATCGTCGGTCTGTCAAGGTACAAAACTGACATGTTGTGAGGTTAATAATGAAAGTGAGACCAATTTTTAATATGCTGATTATTCGCTCGTTCAGTTTAATGCAGATTACAAATTATTCTCAATGTCCAGGTGGCAATTAGTGATAAGGCTTCAAAATGGCAAGCCTGTGACATCAAAACCACATGGCATTGCACCCTTCAAAGTAGTAAAGCGGTTACAGAGTAGCGATGAAATTGTTCTTTCTAGAATCAACTGGCCCACCAGCCTGCATTTTGTGAGACGAATGGCAATACCAAAGCATGTCCGTGTCTCCCCTAGACATCGGAATGGGTGTGCAGAATGTGCCTTTTTTTGGAAAAAATAGAAGAATGCCTAGAGAGTTGCCTTTTCTTTTGGACTTTGGAGAAAAAAAACACAACAACAAAATAAGCCGGAGAAAAACAAGCACAGAGCGAGCCAGCCAGGAGCCGAACCTAGAATCTTCTGATCCGTAGTCAGACGCGTTATCCATTGCGCCACTGGCCCACCATTAGTAAAGACCCCCGATTATTACAGACTTGTTGGTTTTCGATGTGACGGTGGCAAGCATTGATGTCTGCTCATTCTCACCTTGTTATCAGGAGAACAGACTACCAGCCCTCCAGCCCACCAGCCCACCAGCCCACCAGCCCACGAGCCCTCCAGCCCTCCTGCCCACCAGCCCACGAGCCCTCCAGCCCACCATCCATCCCTGGTGGTCTAGTGGTTAGGATTCGGCGCTCTCACCGCCGCGGCCCGGGTTCGATTCCCGGTCAGGGAAAGCTCTTTTGCCTTCCAATTGTGGACTGCGAATTCAAGCTCTGCTGACAGCTGTGAGAAAGCCAGCTCCAAGCCAAAACATTGGTGGGAACATGAAAAAAACACCTCCTTCGAGCCGGAGTTGAACCAGCGACCTAAGGATGGCCAACACTCCAACCTACAGTCCTCCGCTCTACCAGCTGAGCTATCGAAGCGGCTAAGGGCTAGTCAGAACCTCGACATATCAGGGTTCTGTAGCTCTACTGCTGGCCAAAAAGTCACTTCTGGTGCAGGAAGATTTGCTGGATCAGAACCTCGACATTTCAGGGTTCTGTAGCTCTACTGCTGGCCAAAAAGTCACTTCTGGTGCAGGAAGATTTGCTGGATTTTTGAGGAGGGAAGCAAAAAGGAGCATGCATTCCCATACCGGGAGTTGAACCCGGGCCACTTGGGTGAAAACCAGGAATCCTAACCGCTAGACCATATGGGATCTGGACACTTTAAACTGGCCATGGGCTTCTGGAGCACTTTCCATACATGTGGTCAGCGTGGGCGCAGGACCTTGTAGTGGCCTGTTGCTTTAGTTCTGTGACTGTAACAATGTGATAATAATTTGGCAAAACAAGAATTATGCAAAAGGACGGTTTTCTGAATTATATAGTGTTGAATGCATTCAGGGAATCTGTTTTTTCACTCAACCCGGGGGTTCAGTGTATTTGGGCAGATTCCTGTGATTGCAGAATTGATTCCTCAAACTGGTAATTAAGCTCTTGTCCAAGTGAAAATACTCGTGTCATCCATTTGAAAACACACACGGCAACCTTTATCTAGAGGAAAAACTGGAGTCAACCCCTGGCTGCGTACGAGAAAACCAGGAATCCTAACTGCTAGACCATATGGGAACTGGCCAGCTTTAACTGGCCACAAGCTTGTGGGCCACTTTCCATAAATGTGGCCAGTGTGGGCGCAGGGTTTTGTAGTGGCCTGTTGCTTTTGGTGTGTGACTGTAACAATGTGATAATAATTTGGCAATACAAGAATCATCCGAAGGGACGGTTTACTGAAATATATAGTGTTGCATGCATTCAAGGGACATGTTTGTTGACTCACACATGGTTCAGTTTTTTGGCCAGAATCCTGTGATTGCTGAATTTATACCTCGAACTGGTAATTAAGGTCTTGTCCAGGTGAAAATACTTGTGTCATGCATCTGAAAACACACATGGCAACCGTTATCTAGAGGAAAAACTGCCTATCGTCGGTCTGTCAAGGTACAAAACTGACATGTTGTGAGGTTAATAATGAAAGTGAGACCAATTTTTAATCCGCAAAATTGCTGATTATTCGCTCGTTCAGTTTAATGCAGATTACAAATTATTCTCAATGTCCAGGTGGCAATTAGTGATAAGGCTTCAAAATGGCAAGCCTGTGACATCAAAACCACATGGCATTGCACCCTTCAAAGTAGTAAAGCGGTTACAGAGTAGCGATGAAATTGTTTTTTCTAGAATCAACTGGCCCACCAGCCTGCATTTTGTGAGACGAATGGCAATACCAAAGCATGTCCGTGTCTCCCCTAGACATCGGAATGGGTGTGCAGAAGGTGCCTTTTTTTGGAAAAAATAGAAGAATGCCTAGAGAGTTGCCTTTTCTTTTGGACTTTGGAGAAAAAAAACACAACAACAAAATAAGCCGGAGAAAAACAAGCACAGAGCGAGCCAGCCAGGAGTCGAACCTAGAATCTTCTGATCCGTAGTCAGACGCATTATCCATTGCGGCACTGGCCCACCATTAGTAAAGACCCCCGATTGTTACAGACTTGTTGGTTTTCGATGTGACGGTGGCAAGCATTGATGTCTGCTCATTCTCACCTTGTTATCAGGAGAACAGACTACCAGCCCTCCAGCCCACCAGCCCACCAGCCCACGAGCCCTCCAGCCCTCCTGCCCACCAGCCCACGAGCCCTCCAGCCCCCCATCCATCCCTGGTGGTCTAGTGGTTAGGATTCGGCGCTCTCACCGCCGCGGCCCGGGTTCGATTCCCGGTCAGGGAAAGCTCTTTTGCCTTCCAATTGTGGACTGCGAATTCAAGCTCTGCTGACAGCTGTGAGAAAGCCAGCTCCAAGCCAAAACATTGGTGGGAACATGAAAAAAACACCTCCTTCGAGCCGGAGTTGAACCAGCGACCTAAGGATGGCCAACACTCCAACCTACAGTCCTCCGCTCTACCAGCTGAGCTATCGAAGCGGCTAAGGGCTAGTCAGAACCTCGACATATCAGGGTTCTGTAGCTCTACTGCTGGCCAAAAAGTCACTTCTGGTGCAGGAAGATTTGCTGGATCAGAACCTCGACATATCAGGGTTCTGTAGCTCTACTGCTGGCCAAAAAGTCACTTCTGGTGCAGGAAGATTTGCTGGATTTTTGAGGAGGGAAGCAAAAAGGAGCATGCATTCCCATACCGGGAGTTGAACCCGGGCCGCCTGGGAGAAAACCAGGAATCCTAACCGCTAGACCATATGGGATTTGGACACTTTAAACTGGCCATGGGCTTCTGGCGCACTTTCCATACATGTGGTCAGCGTGGGCGAAGGACCTTGTAGTGGCCTGTTGCTTTAGTTCTGTGACTGTAACAATGTGATAATAATTTGGCAAAACAAGAATTATGCAAAAGGACGGTTTTCTGAATTATATAGTGTTGTATGCATTCAGGGAATCTGTTTTTTCACTCAACCCGGGTGTTCAGTGTATTTGGGCAGATTCCTGTGATTGCAGAATTGATTCCTCAAACTGGTAATTAAGCTCTTGTCCAAGTGAAAATACTCGTGTCATCCATTTGAAAACACACACGGCAACCTTTATCTAGAGGAAAAACTGGAGTCAACCCCTGGCTGCGTACAAGAAAACCAGGAATCCTAACTGCTAGACCATATGGGAACTGGCCAGCTTTAACTGGCCACAAGCTTGTGGGCCACTTTCCATAAATGTGGCCAGTGTGGGCGCAGGGTTTTGTAGTGGCCTGTTGCTTTTGGTGTGTGACTGTAACAATGTGATAATAATTTGGCAATACAAGAATCATCCGAAGGGACGGTTTACTGAAATATATAGTGTTGCATGCATTCAAGGGACATGTTTGTTGACTCACACATGGTTCAGTTTTTTGGCCAGAATCCTGTGATTGCTGAATTTATACCTCGAACTGGTAATTAAGGTCTTGTCCAGGTGAAAATACTTGTGTCATGCATCTGAAAACACACATGGCAACCGTTATCTAGAGGAAAAACTGCCTATCGTCGGTCTGTCAAGGTACAAAACTGACATGTTGTGAGGTTAATAATGAAAGTGAGACCAATTTTTAATATGCTGATTATTCGCTCGTTCAGTTTAATGCAGATTACAAATTATTCTCAATGTCCAGGTGGCAATTAGTGATAAGGCTTCAAAATGGCAAGCCTGTGACATCAAAACCACATGGCATTGCACCCTTCAAAGTAGTAAAGCGGTTACAGAGTAGCGATGAAATTGTTCTTTCTAGAATCAACTGGCCCACCAGCCTGCATTTTGTGAGACGAATGGCAATACCAAAGCATGTCCGTGTCTCCCCTAGACATCGGAATGGGTGTGCAGAATGTGCCTTTTTTTGGAAAAAATAGAAGAATGCCTAGAGAGTTGCCTTTTCTTTTGGACTTTGGAGAAAAAAAACACAACAACAAAATAAGCCGGAGAAAAACAAGCACAGAGCGAGCCAGCCAGGAGCCGAACCTAGAATCTTCTGATCCGTAGTCAGACGCGTTATCCATTGCGCCACTGGCCCACCATTAGTAAAGACCCCCGATTATTACAGACTTGTTGGTTTTCGATGTGACGGTGGCAAGCATTGATGTCTGCTCATTCTCACCTTGTTATCAGGAGAACAGACTACCAGCCCTCCAGCCCACCAGCCCACCAGCCCACCAGCCCACGAGCCCTCCAGCCCTCCTGCCCACCAGCCCACGAGCCCTCCAGCCCACGAGCCCTCCAGCCCACCATCCATCCCTGGTGGTCTAGTGGTTAGGATTCGGCGCTCTCACCGCCGCGGCCCGGGTTCGATTCCCGGTCAGGGAAAGCTCTTTTGCCTTCCAATTGTGGACTGCGAATTCAAGCTCTGCTGACAGCTGTGAGAAAGCCAGCTCCAAGCCAAAACATTGGTGGGAACATGAAAAAAACACCTCCTTCGAGCCGGAGTTGAACCAGCGACCTAAGGATGGCCAACACTCCAACCTACAGTCCTCCGCTCTACCAGCTGAGCTATCGAAGCGGCTAAGGGCTAGTCAGAACCTCGACATATCAGGGTTCTGTAGCTCTACTGCTGGCCAAAAAGTCACTTCTGGTGCAGGAAGATTTGCTGGATCAGAACCTCGACATTTCAGGGTTCTGTAGCTCTACTGCTGGCCAAAAAGTCACTTCTGGTGCAGGAAGATTTGCTGGATTTTTGAGGAGGGAAGCAAAAAGGAGCATGCATTCCCATACCGGGAGTTGAACCCGGGCCACTTGGGTGAAAACCAGGAATCCTAACCGCTAGACCATATGGGATCTGGACACTTTAAACTGGCCATGGGCTTCTGGCGCACTTTCCATACATGTGGTCAGCGTGGGCGCAGGACCTTGTAGTGGCCTGTTGCTTTAGTTCTGTGACTGTAACAATGTGATAATAATTTGGCAAAACAAGAATTATGCAAAAGGACGGTTTTCTGAATTATATAGTGTTGTATGCATTCAGGGAATCCGCTTTTTCACTCAACCCGGGGGTTCAGTGTATTTGGGCAGATTCCTGTGATTGCAGAATTGATTCCTCAAACTGGTAATTAAGCTCTTGTCCAAGTGAAAATACTCGTGTCATCCATTTGAAAACACACACGGCAACCTTTATCTAGAGGAAAAACTGGAGTCAACCCCTGGCTGCGTACAAGAAAACCAGGAATCCTAACTGCTAGACCATATGGGAACTGGCCAGCTTTAACTGGCCACAAGCTTGTGGGCCACTTTCCATAAATGTGGCCAGTGTGGGCGCAGGGTTTTGTAGTGGCCTGTTGCTTTTGGTGTGTGACTGTAACAATGTGATAATAATTTGGCAATACAAGAATCATCCGAAGGGACGGTTTACTGAAATATATAGTGTTGCATGCATTCAAGGGACATGTTTGTTGACTCACACATGGTTCAGTTTTTTGGCCAGAATCCTGTGATTGCTGAATTTATACCTCGAACTGGTAATTAAGGTCTTGTCCAGGTGAAAATACTTGTGTCATGCATCTGAAAACACACATGGCAACCGTTATCTAGAGGAAAAACTGCCTATCGTCGGTCTGTCAAGGTACAAAACTGACATGTTGTGAGGTTAATAATGAAAGTGAGACCAATTTTTAATATGCTGATTATTCGCTCGTTCAGTTTAATGCAGATTACAAATTATTCTCAATGTCCAGGTGGCAATTAGTGATAAGGCTTCAAAATGGCAAGCCTGTGACATCAAAACCACATGGCATTGCACCCTTCAAAGTAGTAAAGCGGTTACAGAGTAGCGATGAAATTGTTCATTCTAGAATCAACTGGCCCACCAGCCTGCATTTTGTGAGACGAATGGCAATACCAAAGCATGTCCGTGTCTCCCCTAGACATCGGAATGGGTGTGCAGAATGTGCCTTTTTTTGGAAAAAATAGAAGAATGCCTAGAGAGTTGCCTTTTCTTTTGGACTTTGGAGAAAAAAAACACAACAACAAAATAAGCCGGAGAAAAACAAGCACAGAGCGAGCCAGCCAGGAGTCGAACCTAGAATCTTCTGATCCGTAGTCAGACGCGTTATCCATTGCGCCACTGGCCCACCAAAAGTAAAGACCCCCGATTGTTACAGACTTGTTGGTTTTCGATGTGACGGTGGCAAGCATTGATGTCTGCTCATTCTCACCTTGTTATCAGGAGAACAGACTACCAGCCCTCCAGCCCTCCAGCCCTCCAGCCCACCAGCCCACCAGCCCAGCAGCCCACGAGCCCACGATCCCTCCCTGGTGGTCTATTGGTTAGGATTCGGCGCTCTCACCGCCGCGGCCCGGGTTCGATTCCCGGTCAGGGAAAGCTCTTTTGCCTTCCAATTGTGGACTGCGAATTCAAGCTCTGCTGACAGCTGTGAGAAAGCCAGCTCCAAGCCAAAACATTGGTGGGAACATGAAAAAAACACCTCCTTCGAGCCGGAGTTGAACCAGCGACCTAAGGATGGCCAACACTCCAACCTACAGTCCTCCGCTCTACCAGCTGAGCTATCGAAGGGGCTAAGGGCTAGTCAGAACCTCGACATATCAGGGTTCTGTAGCTCTACTGCTGGCCAAAAAGTCACTTCTGGTGCAGGAAGATTTGCTGGATTTTTGAGGAGGGAAGCAAAAAGGAGCATGCATTCCCATACCGGGAGTTGAACCCGGGCCGCCTGGGTGAAAACCAGGAATCCTAACCGCTAGACCATATGGGATCTGGACACTTTAAACTGGCCATGGGCTTCTGGCGCACTTTCCATACATGTGGTCAGCGTGGGCGCAGGACCTTGTAGTGGCCTGTTGCTTTAGTTCTGTGACTGTAACAATGTGATAATAATTTGGCAAAACAAGAATTATCCAAAAGGACGGTTTTCTGAATTATATAGTGTTGTATGCATTCAGGGAATCTGTTTTTTCACTCAACCCGGGGGTTCAGTGTATTTGGGCAGATTCCTGTGATTGCAGAATTGATTCCTCAAACTGGTAATTAAGCTCTTGTCCAAGTGAAAATACTCGTGTCATCCATTTGAAAACACACACGGCAACCTTTATCTAGAGGAAAAACTGGAGTCAACCCCTGGCTGCGTACGAGAAAACCAGGAATCCTAACTGCTAGACCATATGGGAACTGGCCAGCTTTAACTGGCCACAAGCTTGTGGGCCACTTTCCATAAATGTGGCCAGTGTGGGCGCAGGGTTTTGTAGTGGCCTGTTGCTTTTGGTGTGTGACTGTAACAATGTGATAATAATTTGGCAATACAAGAATCATCCGAAGGGACGGTTTACTGAAATATATAGTGTTGCATGCATTCAAGGGACATGTTTGTTGACTCACACAAGGTTCAGTTTTTTGGCCAGAATCCTGTGATTGCTGAATTTATACCTCGAACTGGTAATTAAGGTCTTGTCCAGGTGAAAATACTTGTGTCATGCATCTGAAAACACACATGGCAACCGTTATCTAGAGGAAAAACTGCCTATCGTCGGTCTGTCAAGGTACAAAACTGACATGTTGTGAGGTTAATAATGAAAGTGAGACCAATTTTTAATATGCTGATTATTCACTCGTTCAGTTTAATGCAGATTACAAATTATTCTCAATGTCCAGGTGGCAATTAGTGATAAGGCTTCAAAATGGCAAGCCTGTGACATCAAAACCACATGGCATTGCACCCTTCAAAGTAGTAAAGCGGTTACAGAGTAGCGATGAAATTGTTCATTCTAGAATCAACTGGCCCACCAGCCTGCATTTTGTGAGACGAATGGCAATACCAAAGCATGTCCGTGTCTCCCCTAGACATCGGAATGGGTGTGCAGAATGTGCCTTTTTTTGGAAAAAATAGAAGAATGCCTAGAGAGTTGCCTTTTCTTTTGGACTTTGGAGAAAAAAAAACACAACAACAAAATAAGCCGGAGAAAAACAAGCACAGAGCGAGCCAGCCAGGAGTCGAACCTAGAATCTTCTGATCCGTAGTCAGACGCGTTATCCATTGCGCCACTGGCCCACCAAAAGTAAAGACCCCCGATTGTTACAGACTTGTTGGTTTTCGATGTGACGGTGGCAAGCATTGATGTCTGCTCATTCTCACCTTGTTATCAGGAGAACAGACTACCAGCCCTCCAGCCCACCAGCCCAGCAGCCCACGAGCCCTCCAGCCCACCATCCCTCCCTGGTGGTCTAGTGGTTAGGATTCGGCGCTCTCACCGCCGCGGCCCGGGTTCGATTCCCGGTCAGGGAAAGCTCTTTTGCCTTCCAATTGTGGACTGCGAATTCAAGCTCTGCTGACAGATGTGAGAAAGCCAGCTCCAAGCCAAAACATTGGTGGGAACATGAAAAAAACACCTCCTTCGAGCCGGAGTTGAACCAGCGACCTAAGGATGGCCAACACTCCAACCTACAGTCCTCCGCTCTACCAGCTGAGCTATCGAAGGGGCTAAGGGCTAGTCAGAACCTCGACATATCAGGGTTCTGTAGCTCTACTGCTGGCCAAAAAGTCACTTCTGGTGCAGGAAGATTTGCTGGATTTTTGAGGAGGGAAGCAAAAAGGAGCATGCATTCCCATACCGGGAGTTGAACCCGGGCCGCCTGGGTGAAAACCAGGAATCCTAACCGCTAGACCATATGGGATCTGGACACTTTAAACTGGCCATGGGCTTCTGGCGCACTTTCCATACATGTGGTCAGCGTGGGCGCAGGACCTTGTAGTGGCCTGTTGCTTTAGTTCTGTGACTGTAACAATGTGATAATAATTTGGCAAAACAAGAATTATCCAAAAGGACGGTTTTCTGAATTATATAGTGTTGTATGCATTCAGGGAATCTGTTTTTTCACTCAACCCGGGGGTTCAGTGTATTTGGGCAGATTCCTGTGATTGCAGAATTGATTCCTCAAACTGGTAATTAAGCTCTTGTCCAAGTGAAAATACTCGTGTCATCCATTTGAAAACACACACGGCAACCTTTATCTAGAGGAAAAACTGGAGTCAACCCCTGGCTGCGTACGAGAAAACCAGGAATCCTAACTGCTAGACCATATGGGAACTGGCCAGCTTTAACTGGCCACAAGCTTGTGGGCCACTTTCCATAAATGTGGCCAGTGTGGGCGCAGGGTTTTGTAGTGGCCTGTTGCTTTTGGTGTGTGACTGTAACAATGTGATAATAATTTGGCAATACAAGAATCATCCGAAGGGACGGTTTCTGTCAAGGTACAAAACTGACATGTTGTGAGGTTAATAATGAAAGTGAGACCAATTTTTAATCCGCAAAATTGCTGATTATTCGCTCGTTCAGTTTAATGCAGATTACAAATTATTCTCAATGTCCAGGTGGCAATTAGTGATAAGGCTTCAAAATGGCAAGCCTGTGACATCAAAACCACATGGCATTGCACCCTTCAAAGTAGTAAAGCGGTTACAGAGTAGCGATGAAATTGTTCTTTCTAGAATCAACTGGCCCACCAGCCTGCATTTTGTGAGACGAATGGCAATACCAAAGCATGTCCGTGTCTCCCCTAGACATCGGAATGGGTGTGCAGAATGTGCCTTTTTTTGAAAAAAATAGAAGAATGCCTAGAGAGTTGCCTTTTCTTTTGGACTTTGGAGAAAAAAAACACAACAACAAAATAAGCCGGAGAAAAACAAGCACAGAGCGAGCCAGCCAGGAGTCGAACCTAGAATCTTCTGATCCGTAGTCAGACGCGTTATCCATTGCGCCACTAGCCCACCATTAGTAAAGACCCCCGATTGTTACAGACTTGTTGGTTTTCGATGTGACGGTGGCAAGCATTGATGTCTGCTCATTCTCACCTTGTTATCAGGAGAACAGACTACCAGCCCTCCAGCCCACCAGCCCTCCAGCCCACCAGCCCACCAGCCCACCAGCCCACCAGCCCACCAGCCCTCCAGCCCTCCTGCCCACCAGCCCACGAGCCCTCCAGCCCATATGGGAACTGGCCAGCTTTAACTGGCCACAAGCTTGTGGGCCACTTTCCATAAATGTGGCCAGTGTGGGCGCAGGGTTTTGTAGTGGCCTGTTGCTTTTGGTGTGTGACTGTAACAATGTGATAATAATTTGGCAATACAAGAATCATCCGAAGGGACGGTTTACTGAAATATATAGTGTTGCATGCATTCAAGGGACATGTTTGTTGACTCACACATGGTTCAGTTTTTTGGCCAGAATCCTGTGATTGCTGAATTTATACCTCGAACTGGTAATTAAGGTCTTGTCCAGGTGAAAATACTTGTGTCATGCATCTGAAAACACACATGGCAACCGTTATCTAGAGGAAAAACTGCCTATCGTCGGTCTGTCAAGGTACAAAACTGACATGTTGTAAGGTTAATAATGAAAGTGAGACCAATTTTTAATATGCTGATTATTCGCTCGTTCAGTTTAATGCAGATTACAAATTATTCTCAATGTCCAGGTGGCAATTAGTGATAAGGCTTCAAAATGGCAAGCCTGTGACATCAAAACCACATGGCATTGCACCCTTCAAAGTAGTAAAGCGGTTACAGAGTAGCGATGAAATTGTTCATTCTAGAATCAACTGGCCCACCAGCCTGCATTTTGTGAGACTGCATGTCCGTGTCTCCCCTAGACATCGGAATGGGTGTGCAGAATGTGCCTTTTTTTGGAAAAAATAGAAGAATGCCTAGAGAGTTGCCTTTTCTTTTGGACTTTGGAGAAAAAAAACACAACAACAAAATAAGCCGGAGAAAAACAAGCACAGAGCGAGCCAGCCAGGAGTCGAACCTAGAATCTTCTGATCCGTAGTCAGACGCGTTATCCATTGCGCCACTGGCCCACCAAAAGTAAAGACCCCCGATTGTTACATACTTGTTGGTTTTCGATGTGACGGTGGCAAGCATTGATGTCTGCTCATTCTCACCTTGTTATCAGGAGAACAGACTACCAGCCCTCCAGCCCTCCAGCCCTCCAGCCCACCAGCCCAGCAGCCCACGAGCCCTCCAGCCCACGAGCCCTCCAGCCCACCATCCCTCCCTGGTGGTCTAGTGGTTAGAATTCGGCGTTCTCACCGCCGCGGCCCGGGTTCGATTCCCGGTCAGGGAAAGCTCTTTTGCCTTCCAATTGTGGACTGCGAATTCAAGCTCTGCTGACAGCTGTGAGAAAGCCAGCTCCAAGCCAAAACATTGGTGGGAACATGAAAAAAACACCTCCTTCGAGCCGGAGTTGAACCAGCGACCTAAGGATGGCCAACACTCCAACCTACAGTCCTCCGCTCTACCAGCTGAGCTATCGAAGGGGCTAAGGGCTAGTCAGAACCTCGACATATCAGGGTTCTGTAGCTCTACTGCTGGCCAAAAAGTCACTTCTGGTGCAGGAAGATTTGCTGGATTTTTGAGGAGGGAAGCAAAAAGGACGGGCATTTCCATACCGGGAGTTGAACCCGGGCCGCCTGGGTGAAAACCAGGAATCCTAACCGCTAGACCATATGGGATCTGGACACTTTAAACTGGCCATGGGCTTCTGGCGCACTTTCCATACATGTGGTCAGCGTGGGCGCAGGACCTTGTAGTGGCCTGTTGCTTTAGTTCTGTGACTGTAACAATGTGATAATAATTTGGCAAAACAAGAATTATCCAAAAGGACGGTTTTCTGAATTATATAGTGTTGTATGCATTCAGGGAATCTGTTTTTTCACTCAACCCGGGGGTTCAGTGTATTTGGGCAGATTCCTGTGATTGCAGAATTGATTCCTCAAACTGGTAATTAAGCTCTTGTCCAAGTGAAAATACTTGTGTCATCCATTTGAAAACACACACGGCAACCTTTATCTAGAGGAAAAACTGGAGTCAACCCCTGGCTGCGTACGAGAAAACCAGGAATCCTAACTGCTAGACCATATGGGAACTGGCCAGCTTTAACTGGCCACAAGCTTGTGGGCCACTTTCCATAAATGTGGCCAGTGTGGGCGCAGGGTTTTGTAGTGGCCTGTTGCTTTTGGTGTGTGACTGTAACAATGTGATAATAATTTGGCAATACAAGAATCATCCGAAGGGACGGTTTACTGAAATATATAGTGTTGCATGCATTCAAGGGACATGTTTGTTGACTCACACATGGTTCAGTTTTTTGGCCAGAATCCTGTGATTGCTGAATTTATACCTCGAACTGGTAATTAAGGTCTTGTCCAGGTGAAAATACTTGTGTCATGCATCTGAAAACACACATGGCAACCGTTATCTAGAGGAAAAACTGCCTATCGTCGGTCTGTCAAGGTACAAAACTGACATGTTGTGAGGTTAATAATGAAAGTGAGACCAATTTTTAATCCGCAAAATTGCTGATTATTCGCTCGTTCAGTTTAATGCAGATTACAAATTATTCTCAATGTCCAGGTGGCAATTAGTGATAAGGCTTCAAAATGGCAAGCCTGTGACATCAAAACCACATGGCATTGCACCCTTCAAAGTAGTAAAGCGGTTACAGAGTAGCGATGAAATTGTTCTTTCTAGAATCAACTGGCCCACCAGCCTGCATTTTGTGAGACGAATGGCAATACCAAAGCATGTCCGTGTCTCCCCTAGACATCGGAATGGGTGTGCAGAATGTGCCTTTTTTTGGAAAAAATAGAAGAATGCCTAGAGAGTTGCCTTTTCTTTTGGACTTTGGAGAAAAAAAACACAACAACAAAATAAGCCGGAGAAAAACAAGCACAGAGCGAGCCAGCCAGGAGTCGAACCTAGAATCTTCTGATCCGTAGTCAGACGAGTTATCCATTGCGCCACTGGCCCACCATTAGTAAAGACACCCGATTGTTACAGGCTTGTTGGTTTTCGATGTGACGGTGGCAAGCATTGATGTCTGCTCATTCTCACCTTGTTATCAGGAGAACAGACTACCAGCCCTCCAGCCCACCAGCCCACCAGCCCACCAGCCCACGAGCCCTCCAGCCCTCCTGCCCACCAGCCCACGAGCCCACCATCCATCCCTGGTGGTCTAGTGGTTAGGATTCGGCGCTCTCACCGCCGCGGCCCGGGTTCGATTCCCGGTCAGGGAAAGCTCTTTTGCCTTCCAATTGTGGACTGCGAATTCAAGCTCTGCTGACAGCTGTGAGAAAGCCAGCTCCAAGCCAAAACATTGGTGGGAACATGAAAAAAAACACCTCCTTCGAGCCGGAGTTGAACCAGCGACCTAAGGATGGCCAACACTCCAACCTACAGTCCTCCGCTCTACCAGCTGAGCTATCGAAGGGGCTAAGGGCTAGTCAGAACCTCGACATATCAGGGTTCTGTAGCTCTACTGCTGGCCAAAAAGTCACTTCTGGTGCAGGAAGATTTGCTGGATCAGAACCTCGACATATCAGGGTTCTGTAGCTCTACTGCTGGCCAAAAAGTCACTTCTGGTGCAGGAAGATTTGATGGATTTTTGAGGAGGGAAGCAAAAAGGAGCATGCATTCCCATACCGGGAGTTGAACCCGGGCCGCCTGGGTGAAAACCAGGAATCCTAACCGCTAGACCATATGGGATTTGGACACTTTAAACTGGCCATGGGCTTCTGGCGCACTTTCCATACATGTGGTCAGCGTGGGCGCAGGACCTTGTAGTGGCCTGTTGCTTTAGTTCTGTGACTGTAACAATGTGATAATAATTTGGCAAAACAAGAATTATGCAAAATGACGGTTTTCTGAATTATATAGTGTTGTATGCATTCAGGGAATCTGTTTTTTCAATCAACCCGGGGGTTCAGTGTATTTGGGCAGATTCCTGTGATTGCAGAATTGATTCCTCAAACTGGTAATTAAGCTCTTGTCCAAGTGAAAATACTCGTGTCATCCATTTGAAAACACACACGGCAACCTTTATCTAGAGGAAAAACTGGAGTCAACCCCTGGCTGCGTACAAGAAAACCAGGAATCCTAACTGCTAGACCATATGGGAACTGGCCAGCTTTAACTGGCCACAAGCTTGTGGGCCACTTTCCATAAATGTGGCCAGTGTGGGCGCAAGGTTTTGTAGTGGCCTGTTGCTTTTGGTGTGTGACTGTAACAATGTGATAATAATTTGGCAATACAAGAATCATCCGAAGGGACGGTTTACTGAAATATATAGTGTTGCATGCATTCAAGGGACATGTTTGTTGACTCACACATGGTTCAGTCTTTTGGCCAGAATCCTGTGATTGCTGAATTTATACCTCGAACTGGTAATTAAGGTCTTGTCCAGGTGAAAATACTTGTGTCATGCATCTGAAAACACACATGGCAACCATTATCTAGAGGAAAAACTGCCTATCGTCGGTCTGTCAAGGTACAAAACTGACATGTTGTGAGGTTAATAATGAAAGTGAGACCAATTTTTAATATGCTGATTATTCGCTCGTTCAGTTTAATGCAGATTACAAATTATTCTCAATGTCCAGGTGGCAATTAGTGATAAGTCTTCAAAATGGCAAGCCTGTGACATCAAAACCACATGGCATTGCACCCTTCAAAGTAGTAAAGCGGTTACAGAGTAGCAATGAAATTGTTCATTCTAGAATCAACTGGCCCACCAGCCTGCATTTTGTGAGACGAATGGCAATACCAAAGCATGTCCGTGTCTCCCCTAGACATCGGAATGGGTGTGCAGAATGTGCCTTTTTTTGGAAAAAATAGAAGAATGCCTAGAGAGTTGCCTTTTCTTTTGGACTTTGGAGAAAAAAACACAACAACAAAATAAGCCGGAGAAAAACAAGCACAGAGCGAGCCAGCCAGGAGTCGAACCTAGAATCTTCTGATCCGTAGTCAGATGCGTTATCCATTGCGCCACTGGCCCACCAAAAGTAAAGACCCCCGATTGTTACAGACTTGTTGGTTTTCGATGTGACGGTGGCAAGCATTGATGTCTGCTCATTCTCACCTTGTTATCAGGAGAACAGACTACCAGCCCTCCAGCCCTCCAGCCCTCCAGCCCACCAGCCCAGCAGCCCACGAGCCCTCCAGCCCACCATCCCTCCCTGGTGGTCTAGTGGTTAGGATTCGGCGCTCTCACCGCCGCGGCCCGGGTTCGATTCCCGGTCAGGGAAAGCTCTTTTGCCTTCCAATTGTGGACTGCGAATTCAAGCTCTGCTGACAGCTGTGAGAAAGCCAGCTCCAAGCCAAAACATTGGTGGGAACATGAAAAAAACACCTCCTTCGAGCCGGAGTTGAACCAGCGACCTAAGGATGGCCAACACTCCAACCTACAGTCCTCCGCTCTACCAGCTGAGCTATCGAAGGGGCTAAGGGCTAGTCAGAACCTCGACATATCAGGGTTCTGTAGCTCTACTGCTGGCCAAAAAGTCACTTCTGGTGCAGGAAGATTTGCTGGATTTTTGAGGAGGGAAGCAAAAAGGAGCATGCATTCCCATACCGGGAGTTGAACCCGGGCCGCCTGGGTGAAAACCAGGAATCCTAACCGCTAGACCATATGGGATCTGGACACTTTAAACTGGCCATGGGCTTCTGGCGCACTTTCCATACATGTTGTCAGCGTGGGCGCAGGACCTTGTAGTGGCCTGTTGCTTTAGTTCTGTGACTGTAACAATGTGATAATAATTTGGCAAAACAAGAATTATCCAAAAGGACGGTTTTCTGAATTATATAGTGTTGTATGCATTCAGGGAATCTGTTTTTTCACTCAACCCGGGGGTTCAGTGTATTTGGGCAGATTCCTGTGATTGCAGAATTGATTCCTCAAACTGGTAATTAAGCTCTTGTCCAAGTGAAAATACTTGTGTCATGCATCTGAAAACACACATGGCAACCGTTATCTAGAGGAAAAACTGCCTATCGTCGGTCTGTCAAGGTACAAAACTGACATGTTGTGAGGTTAATAATGAAAGTGAGACCAATTTTTAATATGCTGATTATTCACTCGTTCAGTTTAATGCAGATTACAAATTATTCTCAATGTCCAGGTGGCAATTAGTGATAAGGCTTCAAAATGGCAAGCCTGTGACATCAAAACCACATGGCATTGCACCCTTCAAAGTAGTAAAGCGGTTACAGAGTAGCGATGAAATTGTTCATTCTAGAATCAACTGGCCCACCAGCCTGCATTTTGTGAGACGAATGGCAATACCAAAGCATGTCCGTGTCTCCCCTAGACATCGGAATGGGTGTGCAGAATGTGCCTTTTTTTGGAAAAAATAGAAGAATGCCTAGAGAGTTGCCTTTTCTTTTGGACTTTGGAGAAAAAAAAACACAACAACAAAATAAGCCGGAGAAAAACAAGCACAGAGCGAGCCAGCCAGGAGTCGAACCTAGAATCTTCTGATCCGTAGTCAGACGCGTTATCCATTGCGCCACTGGCCCACCAAAAGTAAAGACCCCCGATTGTTACAGACTTGTTGGTTTTCGATGTGACGGTGGCAAGCATTGATGTCTGCTCATTCTCACCTTGTTATCAGGAGAACAGACTACCAGCCCTCCAGCCCTCCAGCCCACCAGCCCAGAAGCCCACGAGCCCTCCAGCCCACCATCCCTCCCTGGTGGTCTAGTGGTTAGGATTCGGCGCTCTCACCGCCGCGGCCCGGGTTCGATTCCCGGTCAGGGAAAGCTCTTTTGCCTTCCAATTGTGGACTGCGAATTCAAGCTCTGCTGACAGCTGTGAGAAAGCCAGCTCCAAGCCAAAACATTGGTGGGAACATGAAAAAAACACCTCCTTCGAGCCGGAGTTGAACCAGCGACCTAAGGATGGCCAACACTCCAACCTACAGTCCTCCGCTCTACCAGCTGAGCTATCGAAGGGGCTAAGGGCTAGTCAGAACCTCGACATATCAGGGTTCTGTAGCTCTACTGCTGGCCAAAAAGTCACTTCTGGTGCAGGAAGATTTGCTGGATTTTTGAGGAGGGAAGCAAAAAGGAGCATGCATTCCCATACCGGGAGTTGAACCCGGGCCGCCTGGGTGAAAACCAGGAATCCTAACCGCTAGACCATATGGGATCTGGACACTTTAAACTGGCCATGGGCTTCTGGCGCACTTTCCATACATGTGGTCAGCGTGGGCGCAGGACCTTGTAGTGGCCTGTTGCTTTAGTTCTGTGACTGTAACAATGTGATAATAATTTGGCAAAACAAGAATTATCCAAAAGGACGGTTTTCTGAATTATATAGTGTTGTATGCATTCAGGGAATCTGTTTTTTCACTCAACCCGGGGGTTCAGTGTATTTGGGCAGATTCCTGTGATTGCAGAATTGATTCCTCAAACTGGTAATTAAGCTCTTGTCCAAGTGAAAATACTCGTGTCATCCATTTGAAAATACACACGGCAACCTTTATCTAGAGGAAAAACTGGAGTCAACCCCTGGCTGCGTACGAGAAAACCAGGAATCCTAACTGCTAGACCATATGGGAACTGGCCAGCTTTAACTGGCCACAAGCTTGTGGGCCACTTTCCATAAATGTGGCCAGTGTGGGCGCAGGGTTTTGTAGTGGCCTGTTGCTTTTGGTGTGTGACTGTAACAATGTGATAATAATTTGGCAATACAAGAATCATCCGAAGGGACGGTTTACTGAAATATATAGTGTTGCATGCATTCAAGGGACATGTTTGTTGACTCACACATGGTTCAGTTTTTTGGCCAGAATCCTGTGATTGCTGAATTTATACCTCGAACTGGTAATTAAGGTCTTGTCCAGGTGAAAATACTTGTGTCATGCATCTGAAAACACACATGGCAACCGTTATCTAGAGGAAAAACTGCCTATCGTCGGTCTGTCAAGGTACAAAACTGACATGTTGTGAGGTTAATAATGAAAGTGAGACCAATTTTTAATATGCTGATTATTCGCTCGTTCAGTTTAATGCAGATTACAAATTATTCTCAATGTCCAGGTGGCAATTAGTGATAAGGCTTCAAAATGGCAATCCTGTGACATCAAAACCACATGGCATTGCACCCTTCAAAGTAGTAAAGCGGTTACAGAGTAGCGATGAAATTGTTCATTCTAGAATCAACTGGCCCACCAGCCAGCATTTTGTGAGATGAATGGCAATACCAAAGCATGTCCGTGTCTCCCCTAGACATCGGAATGGGTGTGCAGAATGTGCCTTTTTTTGGAAAAAATAGAAGAATGCCTAGAGAGTTGCCTTTTCTTTTGGACTTTGGAGAAAAAAAACACAACAACAAAATAAGCCGGAGAAAAACAAGCACAGAGCGAGCCAGCCAGGAGTCGAACCTAGAATCCTCTGATCCGTAGTCAGACGCGTTATCCATTGCGCCACTGGTCCACCATCAGTAAAGACCCCGATTATTACATACTTGTTGGTTTTCGATGTGACGGTGGCAAGCATTGATGTCTGCTCATTCTCACCTTGTTATCAGGAGAACAGACTACCAGCCCTCCAGCCCACCAGCCCACCAGCCCACCAGCCCACGAGCCCTCCAGCCCACCAGCCCACCAGCCCACGAGCCTTCCAGCCCTCCTGCCCACCAGCCCACGAGCCCACCATCCATCCCTGGTGGTCTAGTGGTTAGGATTCGGCGCTCTCACCGCCGCGGCCCGGGTTCGATTCCCGGTCAGGGAAAGCTCTTTTGCCTTCCAATTGTGGACTGCGAATTCAAGCTCTGCTGACAGCTGTGAGAAAGCCAGCTCCAAGCCAAAACATTGGTGGGAACATGAAAAAAACACCTCCTTCGAGCCGGAGTTGAACCAGCGACCTAAGGATGGCCAACACTCCAACCTACAGTCCTCCGCTCTACCAGCTGAGCTATCGAAGGGGCTAAGGGCTAGTCAGAACCTCGACATATCAGGGTTCTGTAGCTCTACTGCTGGCCAAAAAGTCACTTCTGGTGCAGGAAGATTTGCTGGATCAGAACCTCGACATTTCAGGGTTCTGTAGCTCTACTGCTGGCCAAAAAGTCACTTCTGGTGCAGGAAGATTTGCTGGATTTTTGAGGAGGGAAGCAAAAAGGAGCATGCATTCCCATACCGGGAGTTGAACCCGGGCCGCCTGGGAGAAAACCAGGAATCCTAACCGCTAGACCATATGGGATTTGGACACTTTAAACTGGCCATGGGCTTCTGGTGCACTTTCCATACATGTGGTCAGCGTGGGCGAAGGACCTTGTAGTGGCCTGTTGCTTTAGTTCTGTGACTGTAACAATGTGATAATAATTTGGCAAAACAAGAATTATGCAAAAGGACGGTTTTCTGAATTATATAGTGTTGTATGCATTCAGGGAATCTGTTTTTTCACTCAACCCGGGGGTTCAGTGTATTTGGGCAGATTCCTGTGATTGCAGAATTGATTCCTCAAACTGGTAATTAAGCTCTTGTCCAAGTGAAAATACTCGTGTCATCCATTTGAAAACACACACGGCAACCTTTATCTAGAGGAAAAACTGGAGTCAACCCCTGGCTGCGTACAAGAAAACCAGGAATCCTAACTGCTAGACCATATGGGAACTGGCCAGCTTTAACTGGCCACAAGCTTGTGGGCCACTTTCCATAAATGTGGCCAGTGTGGGCGCAGGGTTTTGTAGTGGCCTGTTGCTTTTGGTGTGTGACTGTAACAATGTGATAATAATTTGGCAATACAAGAATCATCCGAAGGGCCGGTTTACTGAAATATATAGTGTTGCATGCATTCAAGGGACATGTTTGTTGACTCACACAAGGTTCAGTTTTTTGGCCAGAATCCTGTGATTGCTGAATTTATACCTCGAACTGCTAATTAAGGTCTTGTCCAGGTGAAAATACTTGTGTCATGCATCTGAAAACACACATGGCAACCGTTATCTAGAGGAAAAACTGCCTATCGTCGGTCTGTCAAGGTACAAAACTGACATGTTGTGAGGTTAATAATGAAAGTGAGACCAATTTTTAATATGCTGATTATTCGCTCGTTCAGTTTAATGCAGATTACAAATTATTCTCAATGTCCAGGTGGCAATTAGTGATAAGGCTTCAAAATGGCAAGCCTGTGACATCAAAACCACATGGCATTGCACCCTTCAAAGTAGTAAAGCGGTTACAGAGTAGCGATGAAATTGTTCATTCTAGAATCAACTGGCCCACCAGCCTGCATTTTGTGAGACGAATGGCAATACCAAAGCATGTCCGTGTCTCCCCTAGACATCGGAATGGGTGTGCAGAATGTGCCTTTTTTTGGAAAAAATAGAAGAATGCCTAGAGAGTTGCCTTTTCTTTTGGACTTTGGAGAAAAAAAACACAACAACAAAATAAGCCGGAGAAAAACAAGCACAGAGCGAGCCAGCCAGGAGTCGAACCTAGAATCTTCTGATCCGTAGTCAGATGCGTTATCCATTGCGCCAAGGCCGGCGCCCATTAGTCGAGGTAAAGATCCTAAAAGACGCACAGGTACGCGAGTTCGCGGCCCGCTCCGACCAGTGATGTAATTCCTGGAATGTGTTCGTTTTGACGCTGCTGATGCACGCGTGCGTAATCATCATTATCCCCCGTAATTTAATCGAACGTAAATTCGTACCCCGCACTTTAATTTGGGAACTTTCCAGGGTAAACAAACACGTTATGTACGTTTCATTCATACCGGACGCCGGAGGGCGCTCTCTCGCATTAACTCCAAAACGGACTCGTAGAAGCACCAACTTGTGACCACTATGTGACGCACGCTACAGGAAATACCTTATATGGACAAAGGCATCCAGCTGGATAAAAAAAGCCGAAATTATTTGACAGATAAAACGTGACTATTCATTGCAAAAATACATGATTTGTGTTTTTGTGCATTTTCATAACAAAATACATGAATAACGCAGCGCTTACTGACACTTTTTTTTTCAGTATAATATATTATTTTTACAGTATAACATTATATTATATTATTATATGTTCTGACTTATTCTGGAAGTCCCTGTTTCTTTGTGTGTGTGTTTTACTGTTATGTAATACTGGAATACTTAAAAACATGTTTTTTTTTTTGCAAACTACAATTACAGTGAGAAATAGGCACAAAAACATTGTGAGTGCAAAGATTAACAACCCTTTTTATTTGCAAATATAAAGTCATTATATAAAATTATAACAACAGTGCAAATATATATACATTTACAAATATTGTGAGAATACAAATAGGAACAATAACAATAGTGTGAGGGCAAATATTAACAACCCTTTTAATCTGCATATATATTTTAAAGCCAATAAAACATTTAGAACAGTAATGCAATTTTGTACAGTATACACCAAAAATGTTTACCACAATAATAAAATTTGTACATATCAGTGTAAAAACCAAAACAAACATTTGCAGTGCAATTTTGACATCAGACTAAGAAAATAATAAGAATTAATAGTAAACAAAGACAAACATTTACCACAGTAGTGCAATTATGACATATTTGCTTAAAAAAAAAAGTAAATAAAAAAATAGTTTTTACCACTGTAGTGGACTTTTCATATATTAGCCAAAATAATAATAAAAAACATAAACATACCGTTTATATTATATATCTATCTTGGATGTGCTTGTTAGCACATGCTACCACAGTGAAGCGGGACACCCTCATTCCATCACAGCGCACCGCGTTTGGGTAGAGAGCACAGAGCCTTGTGAAAATGGCCTTCGGTTGCAGTCAGGCCACTGTGCAGGACTGTGAGCCCCAACGAAACACCTGCAAATTACAACAGAATACATATTATTAATGTAAGATTGTTTTCATTGTGTGATCTTATTTTTATTTTACCTTTCCTATGCTGTCTGTTTTGCTTTGTGTTGTCTAAATGTTCATTTATAATATGTGCGCATAGTTATGTTGTCTCTCTTTGTTTTGTTTTTAGATTGATGTTGAAATGTCATATCAATAAATCAGTTCTCTACTGTGTTGTGGAATAATTACAGGGTGTTGTTAGTCAGCCTGTCAGGTTTTTTTCACAATAATGACTGCATATTATCCCACTTATTACATGGCTACTTACTAAAGTACAGTAAAAGACAAATTATTTGACTCAACATGATACAAAATGATTTTAATGATTTAAGAAATGATTGCCTTGTTTCTTCTAAATTAAATATTCCAATGTACAGTTGGAACTGTGTTCATAGCAATGTAACATACTTAGCAACCTAATATATATAGTCAGAATAAAACGTAAATCACAACTAATAATTTATGTTGTAATCAGGCTAAGTTTGAACTTAACAGGCTACAGGAAGATAAGCTAGTCATGAAGGTGTCAGGTTTTAGGTGATATTTCAGCCAGTTTCAGATGTATTATATATATTTTATATAAAAAATGTGTAGACCCTATGTTTACTAAGCGTAACATACGTTTTGCTGCTCTCCACACCTGGGGCCACAATCTTCTTAGTGGCCCTGAATCGTCCCTGTTTTAGGTTGGTTTGGTTAAGTGGTGGGTAAATGGTCTTTTTCTTGTCATACTCCCCCAATGCCTGCCATAGGGAGATGATCTTGATGCACTCTTCTCCCGGCAAAGCCAGACGGTGGTCTCTGAGGCTAACCAAAAACTCTGCCAAGTCCTGCACGGCTCCATACCCCTCAATATTATCAGGTCCAACGTAATCCTAAAATGAAAGATAATTTAGGAACTTTTGATAGCATCAGTGAATACAAATATTCACATGAAAGCACATCCAATGTAACCCAGATTATGCTTACACACATGTAAATGTACATAAAAAATAAACTGGACCCTTACATCATGTGAAGTGTTCTCTTCCAATGTTGGACGATCCGTTTCTGCAGATAATCGGTCCACTGTGGCAACATTAAAAAGGTAAATATTTATTTTAAATTTGTATTTATGCCTTTCAATGTGATAAATACAAATTTATAGTTAGTGTGATAACAAATACGAAACCTTTATGAATACTTTAGTAAAACTCACAGCTATGTGCTCCAGGAAAGAGTTCTAGATTTGATTCAGCGTGCAGTGAGCTGCTGACAGGAGATGACACTGATGATGGAGGGACCACAAACAGTGATGACGTGGGGCTGGTTGCTGGAGGAGTTGGAAATGATGCTGCAGATGCTGCAGACACTGATGCTTGTGAAGAGGCAGCAGGTGTCCGTTCAGTGTCAAAGGTGGGGACAGTGATGTCCTGAAACTCCTCAAGTTCAGCATAACCTTCATCCACCTCTATACCAACCTCAGTAGTCTCTGACTCTTCAATGGCCAACTTGTAGTCCTGCAGAACTTTACCAGTTTGCTGGTAAAGATATTCCACTCCAATAAGCTCACCTTTAAAATAGTAAAACATTGACAATTAGATAATATACCACAATATTATATTATAACTCAGTTCCTCAGTTTCCTTTGCAAATCATTAGCTAAAGATTAATTAAAGCTGACAACTGGAAGTTGAAGTGCATAGCTTTGGCCACTGTAGTAATTAACATATACATTTAAATCATTAGTTAATATAATGTTATTACTCAACTTATACATTAAAGTACATTTGACTGGTAACAATTTATTTATTACTTAATCTATTAATCATATAGAATGTTTATTAGTTGCTGATGTAGTAATCATTAATAAATGGTTTAAGTTAGTCCTTCATGAGTTTACATTAACTCGTGATTATCTGTGCATTCTTGAAGCATGAATTAATGCATATTTGTGCACCAGTATTGTAATTTTATTGATAAAAGACTCACTTACATTGCAAATGTTGTTTAGAAGTTAATCGATGACCGTTATCTTCTTCTTCTTCACCATAGACAGTAAAAGTGATCCTTAAATCTCCGGTAGTTTTTAATGTTATCAATTGATCTACTTACTACGAAGAATCGCGGATGAGGAACGGGCGCTGATTGGCAAATTCGCGGTTGCGATACGAGCGCTGATTGGCAAATTCGCGGTTGCGATACGAGCGCTGATTGGCAAATTCGCGGTTGCGATACGAGCGCTGATTGGCTAAAACATAAGTTTCATGGTTGCAGCCGGGAACGTGATTGGCTGTCATAACAAAGAATAACCACGACCTACAGGTGACATGGAGCGCCACTGGCCCACCAAAAGTAAAGACCCCCGATTGTTACAGACTTGTTGGTTTTCGATGTGACAGTGGCAAGCATTGATGTCTGCTCATTCTCACCTTGTTATCAGGAGAACAGACTACCAGCCCTCCAGCCCTCCAGCCCTCCAGCCCACCAGCCCAGCAGCCCACGAGCCCTCCCTGGTGGTCTAGTGGTTAGGATTCGGCGCTCTCACCGCCGCGGCCCGGGTTCGATTCCCGGTCAGGGAAAGCTCTTTTGCCTTCCAATTGTGGACTGCGAATTCAAGCTCTGCTGACAGCTGTGAGAAAGCCAGCTCCAAGCCAAAACATTGGTGGGAACATGAAAAAAACACCTCCTTCGAGCCGGAGTTGAACCAGCGACCTAAGGATGGCCAACACTCCAACCTACAGTCCTCCGCTCTACCAGCTGAGCTATCGAAGGGGCTAAGGGCTAGTCAGAACCTCGACATATCAGGGTTCTGTAGCTCTACTGCTGGCCAAAAAGTCACTTCTGGTGCAGGAAGATTTGCTGGATTTTTGAGGAGGGAAGCAAAAAGGAGCATGCATTCCCATACCGGGAGTTGAACCCGGGCCGCCTGGGTGAAAACCAGGAATCCTAACCGCTAGACCATATGGGATCTGGACACTTTAAACTGGCCATGGGCTTCTGGCGCACTTTCCATACATGTGGTCAGCGTGGGCGCAGGACCTTGTAGTGGCCTGTTGCTTTAGTTCTGTGACTGTAACAATGTGATAATAATTTGGCAAAACAAGAATTATCCAAAAGGACGGTTTTCTGAATTATATAGTGTTGTATGCATTCAGGGAATCTGTTTTTTCACTCAACCCGGGGGTTCAGTGTATTTGGGCAGATTCCTGTGATTGCAGAATTGATTCCTCAAACTGGTAATTAAGCTCTTGACCAAGTGAAAATCCTCGTGTCATCCATTTGAAAATACACAGGGCAACCTTTATCTAGAGGAAAAACTGGAGTCAACCCCTGGCTGCGTACGAGAAAACCAGGAATCCTAACTGCTAGACCATATGGGAACTGGCCAGCTTTAACTGGCCACAAGCTTGTGGGCCACTTTCCATAAATGTGGCCAGTGTGGGCGCAGGGTTTTGTAGTGGCCTGTTGCTTTTGGTGTGTGACTGTAACAATGTGATAATAATTTGGCAATACAAGAATCATCCGAAAGGACGGTTTACTGAAATATATAGTGTTGCATGCATTCAAGGGACATGTTTGTTGACTCACACATGGTTCAGTTTTTTGGCCAGAATCCTGTGATTGCTGAATTTATACCTCGAACTGGTAATTAAGGTCTTGTCCAGGTGAAAATACTTGTGTCATGCATCTGAAAACACACATGGCAACCGTTATCTAGAGGAAAAACTGCCTATCGTCGGTCTGTCAAGGTACAAAACTGACATGTTGTGAGGTTAATAATGAAAGTGAGACCAATTTTTAATATGCTGATTATTCGCTCGTTCAGTTTAATGCAGATTACAAATTATTCTCAATGTCCAGGTGGCAATTAGTGATAAGGCTTCAAAATGGCAAGCCTGTGACATCAAAACCACATGGCATTGCACCCTTCAAAGTAGTAAAGCGGTTACAGAGTAGCGATGAAATTGTTCTTTCTAGAATCAACTGGCCCACCAGCCTGCATTTTGTGAGACGAATGGCAATACCAAAGCATGTCCGTGTCTCCCCTAGACATCGGAATGGGTGTGCAGAATGTGCCTTTTTTTGGAAAAAATAGAAGAATGCCTAGAGAGTTGCCTTTTCTTTTGGACTTTGGAGAAAAAAAACACAACAACAAAATAAGCCGGAGAAAAACAAGCACAGAGCGAGCCAGCCAGGAGTCGAACCTAGAATCTTCTGATCCGTAGTCAGACGCGTTATCCATTGCGCCACTGGCCCACCAAAAGTAAACACCCCCGATTGTTACAGACTTGTTGGTTTTCGATGTGACGGTGGCAAGCATTGATGTCTGCTCATTCTCACCTTGTTATCAGGAGAACAGACTACCAGCCCTCCAGCCCTCCAGCCCTCCAGCCCACCAGCCCAGCAGCCCACGAGCCCTCCAGCCCACCATCCCTCCCTGGTGGTCTAGTGGTTAGGATTCGGCGCTCTCACCGCCGCGGCCCGGATTCGATTCCCGGTCAGGGAAAGCTCTTTTGCCTTCCAATTGTGGACTGCGAATTCAAGCTCTGCTGACAGCTGTGAGAAAGCCAGCTCCAAGCCAAAACATTGGTGGGAACATGAAAAAAACATGTCGAGCCGGAGTTGAACCAGCGACCTAAGGATGGCCAACACTCCAACCTACAGTCCTCCGCTCTACCAGCTGAGCTATCGAAGGGGCTAAGGGCTAGTCAGAACCTCGACATATCAGGGTCCTGTAGCTCTATTGCTGGCCAAAAAGTCACTTCTGGTGCAGGAAGATTTGCTGGATTTTTGAGGAGGGAAGCAAAAAGGAGCATGCATTCCCATACCGGGAGTTGAACACGGGCCGCCTGGGTGAAAACCAGGAATCCTAACCGCTAGACCATATGGGATCTGGACACTTTAAACTGGCCATGGGCTTCTGGCGCACTTTCCATACATGTGGTCAGCGTGGGCGCAGGACCTTGTAGTGGCCTGTTGCTTTAGTTCTGTGACTGTAACAATGTGATAATAATTTGGCAAAACAAGAATTATCCAAAAGGACGGTTTTCTGAATTATATAGTGTTGTATGCATTCAGGGAATCTGTTTTTTCACTCAACCCGGGGGTTCAGTGTATTTGGGCAGATTCCTGTGATTGCAGAATTGATTCCTCAAACTGGTAATTAAGCTCTTGTCCAAGTGAAAATACTTGTGTCATGCATCTGAAAACACACATGGCAACCGTTATCTAGAGGAAAAACTGCCTATCGTCGGTCTGTCAAGGTACAAAACTGACATGTTGTGAGGTTAATAATGAAAGTGAGACCAATTTTTAATATGCTGATTATTCGCTCGTTCAGTTTAATGCAGATTACAAATTATTCTCAATGTCCAGGTGGCAATTAGTGATAAGGCTTCAAAATTGCAAGCCTGTGACATCAAAACCACATGGCATTGCACCCTTCAAAGTAGTAAAGCGGTTACAGAGTAGCAATGAAATTGTTCATTCTAGAATCAACTGGCCCACCAGCCTGCATTTTGTGAGATGAATGGCAATACCAAAGCATGTCCGTGTCTCCCCTAGACATCGGAATGGGTGTGCAGAATGTGCCTTTTTTTGGAATAAATAGAAGAATGCCTAGAGAGTTGCCTTTTGTTTTGGACTTTGGAGAAAAAAAACACAACAACAAAATAAGCCGGAGAAAAACAAGCACAGAGCGAGCCAGCCAGGAGTCGAACCTAGAATCTTCTGATCCGTAGTCAGACGCGTTATCCATTGCGCCACTGGCCCACCAAAAGTAAAGACCCCCGATTGTTACAGACTTGTTGGTTTTCGATGTGACGGTGGCAAGCATTGATGTCTGCTCATTCTCACCTTGTTATCAGGAGAACAGACTACCAGCCCTCCAGCCCACCAGCCCACCAGCCCAGAAGCCCACGAGCCCTCCAGCCCACCATCCCTCCCTGGTGGTCTAGTGGTTAGGATTCGGCGCTCTCACCGCCGCGGCCCGGGTTCGATTCCCGGTCAGGGAAAGCTCTTTTGCCTTCCAATTGTGGACTGCGAATTCAAGCTCTGCTGACAGCTGTGAGAAAGCCAGCTCCAAGCCAAAACATTGGTGGGAACATGAAAAAAACACCTCATTCGAGCCGGAGTTGAACCAGCGACCTAAGGATGGCCAACACTCCAACCTACAGTCCTCCGCTCTACCAGCTGAGCTATCGAAGGGGCTAAGGGCTAGTCAGAACCTCGACATATCAGGGTTCTGTAGCTCTACTGCTGGCCAAAAAGTCACTTCTGGTGCAGGAAGATTTGCTGGATTTTTGAGGAGGGAAGCAAAAAGGAGCATGCATTCCCATACCGGGAGTTGAACCCGGGCCGCCTGGGTGAAAACCAGGAATCCTAACCGCTAGACCATATGGGATTTGGACACTTTAAACTGGCCATGGGCTTCTGGCGCACTTTCCATACATGTGGTCAGCGTGGGCGCAGGACCTTGTAGTGGCCTGTTGCTTTAGTTCTGTGACTGTAACAATGTGATAATAATTTGGCAAAACAAGAATTATGCAAAATGACGGTTTTCTGAATTATATAGTGTTGTATGCATTCAGGGAATCTGTTTTTTCACTCAACCCGGGGGTTCAGTGTATTTGGGCAGATTCCTGTGATTGCAGAATTGATTCCTCAAACTGGTAATTAAGCTCTTGTCCAACTGAAAATACTCGTGTCATCCATTTGAAAACACACACGGCAACCTTTATCTAGAGGAAAAACTGGAGTCAACCCCTGGCTGTGTACAAGAAAACCAGGAATCCTAACTGCTAGACCATATGGGAACTGGCCAGCTTTAACTGGCCACAAGCTTGTGGGCCACTTTCCATAAATGTGGCCAGTGTGGGCGCAAGGTTTTGTAGTGGCCTGTTGCTTTTGGTGTGTGACTGTAACAATGTGATAATAATTTGGCAATACAAGAATCATCCGAAGGGACGGTTTACTGAAATATATAGTGTTGCATGCATTCAAGGGACATGTTTGTTGACTCACACATGGTTCAGTTTTTTGGCCAGAATCCTGTGATTGCTGAATTTATACCTCGAACTGGTAATTAAGGTCTTGTCCAGGTGAAAATACTTGTGTCATGCATCTGAAAACACACATGGCAACCGTTATCTAGAGGAAAAACTGCCTATCGTCGGTCTGTCAAGGTACAAAACTGACATGTTGTGAGGTTAATAATGAAAGTGAGACCAATTTTTAATATGCTGATTATTCACTCGTTCAGTTTAATGCAGATTACAAATTATTCTCAATGTCCAGGTGGCAATTAGTGATAAGGCTTCAAAATGGCAAGCCTGTGACATCAAAACCACATGGCATTGCACCCTTCAAAGTAGTAAAGCGGTTACAGAGTAGCGATGAAATTGTTCATTCTAGAATCAACTGGCCCACCAGCCTGCATTTTGTGAGACGAATGGCAATACCAAAGCATGTCCGTGTCTCCCCTAGACATCGGAATGGGTGTGCAGAATGTGCCTTTTTTTGGAAAAAATAGAAGAATGCCTAGAGAGTTGCCTTTTCTTTTGGACTTTGGAGAAAAAAAAACACAACAACAAAATAAGCCGGAGAAAAACAAGCACAGAGCGAGCCAGCCAGGAGTCGAACCTAGAATCTTCTGATCCGTAGTCAGACGCGTTATCCATTGCGCCACTGGCCCACCAAAAGTAAAGACCCCCGATTGTTACAGACTTGTTGGTTTTCGATGTGACGGTGGCAAGCATTGATGTCTGCTTATTCTCACCTTGTTATCAGGAGAACAGACTACCAGCCCTCCAGCCCACCAGCCCACCAGCCCACCAGCCCACGAGCCCTCCAGCCCTCCTGCCCACCAGCCCACGAGCCCTCCAGCCCACCATCCAACCCTGGTGGTCTAGTGGTTAGGATTCGGCGCTCTCACCGCCGCGGCCCGGGTTCGATTCCCGGTCAGGGAAAGCTCTTTTGCCTTCCAATTGTGGACTGCGAATTCAAGCTCTGCTGACAGCTGTGAGAAAGCCAGCTCCAAGCCAAAACATTGGTGGGAACATGAAAAAAACACCTCCTTCGAGCCGGAGTTGAACCAGCGACCTAAGGATGGCCAACACTCCAACCTACAGTCCTCCGCTCTACCAGCTGAGCTATCGAAGGGGCTAAATGTTAGTCAGAACCTCGACATATCAGGGTTCTGTAGCTCTACTGCTGGCCAAAAAGTCACTTCTGGTGCAGGAAGATTTGCTGGATCAGAACCTCGACATATCAGGGTTCTGTAGCTCTACTGCTGGCCAAAAAGTCACTTCTGGTGCAGGAAGATTTGCTGGATTTTTGAGGAGGGAAGCAAAAAGGAGCATGTATTCCCATACCGGGAGTTGAACCCGGGTCGCCTGGGTGAAAACCAGGAATCCTAACCGCTAGACCATATGGGATTTGGACACTTTAAACTGGCCATGGGCTTCTGGCGCACTTTCCATACATGTGGTCAGCGTGGGCGCAGGACCTTGTAGTGGCCTGTTGCTTTAGTTCTGTGACTGTAACAATGTGATAATAATTTGGCAAAACAAGAATTATGCAAAATGACGGTTTTCTGAATTATATAGTGTTGTATGCATTCAGGGAATCTGTTTTTTCACTCAACCCGGGGGTTCAGTGTATTTGGGCAGATTCCTGTGATTGCAGAATTGATTCCTCAAACTGGTAATTAAGCTCTTGTCCAAGTGAAAATACTCGTGTCATCCATTTGAAAACACACACGGCAACCTTTATCTAGAGGAAAAACTGGAGTCAACCCCTGGCTGCGTACAAGAAAACCAGGAATCCTAACTGCTAGACCATATGGGAACTGGCCAGCTTTAACTGGCCACAAGCTTGTGGGCCACTTTCCATAAATGTGGCCAGTGTGGGCGCAAGGTTTTGTAGTGGCCTGTTGCTTTTGGTGTGTGACTGTAACAATGTGATAATAATTTGGCAATACAAGAATCATCCGAAGGGACGGTTTACTGAAATATATAGTGTTGCATGCATTCAAGGGACATGTTTGTTGACTCACACATGGTTCAGTTTTTTGGCCAGAATCCTGTGATTGCTGAATTTATACCTCGAACTGGTAATTAAGGTCTTGTCCAGGTGAAAATACTTGTGTCATGCATCTGAAAACACACATGGCAACCGTTATCTAGAGGAAAAACTGCCTATCGTCGGTCTGTCAAGGTACAAAACTGACATGTTGTGAGGTTAATAATGAAAGTGAGACCAATTTTTAATATGCTGATTATTCGCTCGTTCAGTTTAATGCAGATTACAAATTATTCTCAATGTCCAGGTGGCAATTAGTGATAAGGCTTCAAAATGGCAAGCCTGTGACATCAAAACCACATGGCATTGCACCCTTCAAAGTAGTAAAGCGGTTACAGAGTAGCGATGAAATTGTTCATTCTAGAATCAACTGGCCCACCAGCCTGCATTTTGTGAGACGAATGGCAATACCAAAGCATGTCCGTGTCTCCCCTAGACATCGGAATGGGTGTGCAGAATGTGCCTTTTTTTGGAAAAAATAGAAGAATGCCTAGAGAGTTGCCTTTTCTTTTGGACTTTGGAGAAAAAAAACACAACAACAAAATAAGCCGGAGAAAAACAAGCACAGAGCGAGCCAGCCAGGAGTCGAACCTAGAATCTTCTGATCCGTAGTCAGACGCGTTATCCATTGCGCCACTGGCCCACCATTAGTAAAGACCCCCGATTGTTACAGACTTGTTGGTTTTCGATGTGACGGTGGCAAGCATTGATGTCTGCTCATTCTCACCTTGTTATCAGGAGGACAGACTACCAGCCCTCCAGCCCACCAGCCCACCAGCCCACGAGCCTTCCAGCCCTCCTGCCCACCAGCCCACGAGCCCACCATCCATCCCTGGTGGTCTAGTGGTTAGGATTCGGCGCTCTCACCGCCGCGGCCCGGGTTCGATTCCCGGTCAGGGAAAGCTCTTTTGCCTTCCAATTGTGGACTGCGAATTCAAGCTCTGCTGACAGCTGTGAGAAAGCCAGCTCCAAGCCAAAACATTGGTGGGAACATGAAAAAAACACCTCCTTCGAGCCGGAGTTGAACCAGCGACCTAAGGATGGCCAACACTCCAACCTACAGTCCTCCGCTCTACCAGCTGAGCTATCGAAGGGGCTAAGGGCTAGTCAGAACCTCGACATATCAGGGTTCTGTAGCTCTACTGCTGGCCAAAAAGTCACTTCTGGTGCAGGAAGATTTGCTGGATCAGAACCTCGACATTTCAGGGTTCTGTAGCTCTACTGCTGGCCAAAAAGTCACTTCTGGTGCAGGAAGATTTGCTGGATTTTTGAGGAGGGAAGCAAAAAGGAGCATGCATTCCCATACCGGGAGTTGAACCCGGGCCGCCTGGGAGAAAACCAGGAATCCTAACCGCTAGACCATATGGGATTTGGACACTTTAAACTGGCCATGGGCTTCTGGTGCACTTTCCATACATGTGGTCAGCGTGGGCGAAGGACCTTGTAGTGGCCTGTTGCTTTAGTTCTGTGACTGTAACAATGTGATAATAATTTGGCAAAACAAGAATTATGCAAAAGGACGGTTTTCTGAATTATATAGTGTTGTATGCATTCAGGGAATCTGTTTTTTCACTCAACCCGGGGGTTCAGTGTATTTGGGCAGATTCCTGTGATTGCAGAATTGATTCCTCAAACTGGTAATTAAGCTCTTGTCCAAGTGAAAATACTCGTGTCATCCATTTGAAAACACACACGGCAACCTTTATCTAGAGGAAAAACTGGAGTCAACCCCTGGCTGCGTACAAGAAAACCAGGAATTCTAACTGCTAGACCATATGGGAACTGGCCAGCTTTAACTGGCCACAAGCTTGTGGGCCACTTTCCATAAATGTGGCCAGTGTGGGCGCAGGGTTTTGTAGTGGCCTGTTGCTTTTGGTGTGTGACTGTAACAATGTGATAATAATTTGGCAATACAAGAATCATCCGAAGGGACGGTTTACTAAAATATATAGTGTTGCATGCATTCAAGGGACATGTTTGTTGACTCACACAAGGTTCAGTTTTTTGGCCAGAATCCTGTGATTGCTGAATTTATACCTCGAACTGGTAATTAAGGTCTTGTCCAGGTGAAAATACTTGTGTCATGCATCTGAAAACACACATGGCAACCGTTATCTAGAGGAAAAACTGCCTATCGTCGGTCTGTCAAGGTACAAAACTGACATGTTGTGAGGTTAATAATGAAAGTGAGACCAATTTTTAATATGCTGATTATTCGCTCGTTCAGTTTAATGCAGATTACAAATTATTCTCAATGTCCAGGTGGCAATTAGTGATAAGGCTTCAAAATGGCAAGCCTGTGACATCAAAACCACATGGCATTGCACCCTTCAAAGTAGTAAAGCGGTTACAGAGTAGCGATGAAATTGTTCATTCTAGAATCAACTGGCCCACCAGCCTGCATTTTGTGAGACGAATGGCAATACCAAAGCATGTCCGTGTCTCCCCTAGACATCGGAATGGGTGTGCAGAATGTGCCTTTTTTTGGAAAAAATAGAAGAATGCCTAGAGAGTTGCCTTTTGTTTCGGACTTTGGAGAAAAAAAACACAACAACAAAATAAGCCGGAGAAAAACAAGCACAGAGCGAGCCAGCCAGGAGTCGAACCTAGAATCTTCTGATCCGTAGTCAGACGCGTTATCCATTGCGCCACTGGCCCACCAAAAGTAAAGACCCCCGATTGTTACAGACTTGTTGGTTTTCGATGTGACGGTGGCAAGCATTGATGTCTGCTCATTCTCACCTTGTTATCAGGAGAACAGAATACCAGCCCTCCAGCCCACCAGCCCAGCAGCCCACGAGCCCTCCAGCCCTCCCTGGTGGTCTAGTGGTTAGGATTCGCCGCTCTCACCGCCGCGGCCCGGGTTCGATTCCCGGTCAGGGAAAGCTCTTTTGCCTTCCAATTGTGGACTGCGAATTCAAGCTCTGCTGACAGCTGTGAGAAAGCCAGCTCCAAGCCAAAACATTGGTGGGAACATGAAAAAAACACCTCCTTCGAGCCGGAGTTGAACCAGCGACCTAAGGATGGCCAACACTCCAACCTACAGTCCTCCGCTCTACCAGCTGAGCTATCGAAGGGGCTAAGGGCTAGTCAGAACCACGACATATCAGGGTTCTGTAGCTCTACTGCTGGCCAAAAAGTCACTTCTGGTGCAGGAAGATTTGCTGGATCAGAACCTCGACATATCAGGGTTCTGTAGCTCTACTGCTGGCCAAAAAGTCACTTCTGGTGCAGGAAGATTTGCTGGATTTTTGAGGAGGGAAGCAAAAAGGAGCATGCATTCCCATACCGGGAGTTGAACCCGGGCCGCCTGGGAGAAAACCAGGAATCCTAACCGCTAGACCATATGGGATTTGGACACTTTAAACTGGCCATGGGCTTCTGGTGCACTTTCCATACATGTGGTCAGCGTGGGCGAAGGACCTTGTAGTGGCCTGTTGCTTTAGTTCTGTGACTGTAACAATGTGATAATAATTTGGCAAAACAAGAATTATGCAAAAGGACGGTTTTCTGAATTATATAGTGTTGTATGCATTCAGGGAATCTGTTTTTTCACTCAACCCGGGGGTTCAGTGTATTTGGGCAGATTCCTGTGATTGCAGAATTGATTCCTCAAACTGGTAATTAAGCTCTTGTCCAAGTGAAAATACTCGTGTCATCCATTTGAAAACACACACGGCAACCTTTATCTAGAGGAAAAACTGGAGTCAACCCCTGGCTGCGTACAAGAAAACCAGGAATCCTAACTGCTAGACCATATGGGAACTGGCCAGCTTTAACTGGCCACAAGCTTGTGGGCCACTTTCCATAAATGTGGCCAGTGTGGGCGCAGGGTTTTGTAGTGGCCTGTTGCTTTTGGTGTGTGACTGTAACAATGTGATAATAATTTGGCAATACAAGAATCATCCGAAGGGACGGTTTACTGAAATATATAGTGTTGCATGCATTCAAGGGACATGTTTGTTGACTCACACAAGGTTCAGTTTTTTGGCCAGAATCCTGTGATTGCTGAATTTATACCTCGAACTGCTAATTAAGGTCTTGTCCAGGTGAAAATACTTGTGTCATGCATCTGAAAACACACATGGCAACCGTTATCTAGAGGAAAAACTGCCTATCGTCGGTCTGTCAAGGTACAAAACTGACATGTTGTGAGGTTAATAATGAAAGTGAGACCAATTTTTAATATGCTGATTATTCGCTCGTTCAGTTTAATGCAGATTACAAATTATTCTCAATGTCCAGGTGGCAATTAGTGATAAGGCTTCAAAATGGCAAGCCTGTGACATCAAAACCACATGGCATTGCACCCTTCAAAGTAGTAAAGCGGTTACAGAGTAGCGATGAAATTGTTCATTCTAGAATCAACTGGCCCACCAGCCTGCATTTTGTGAGACGAATGGCAATACCAAAGCATGTCCGTGTCTCCCCTAGACATCGGAATGGGTGTGCAGAATGTGCCTTTTTTTGGAAAAAATAGAAGAATGCCTAGAGAGTTGCCTTTTCTTTTGGACTTTGGAGAAAAAAAACACAACAACAAAATAAGCCGGAGAAAAACAAGCACAGAGCGAGCCAGCCAGGAGTCGAACCTAGAATCTTCTGATCCGTAGTCAGATGCGTTATCCATTGCGCCACTGGCCCACCAAAAGTAAAGACCCCCGATTGTTACAGACTTGTTGGTTTTCGATGTGACGGTGGCAAGCATTGATGTCTGCTCATTCTCACCTTGTTATCAGGAGAACAGACTACCAGCCCTCCAGCCCACCAGCCCAGCAGCCCACGAGCCCTCCCTGGTGGTCTAGTGGTTAGGATTCGGCGCTCTCACCGCCGCGGCCCGGGTTCGATTCCCGGTCAGGGAAAGCTCTTTTGCCTTCCAATTGTGGACTGCGAATTCAAGCTCTGCTGACAGCTGTGAGAAAGCCAGCTCCAAGCCAAAACATTGGTGGGAACATGAAAAAAACACCTCCTTCGAGCCGGAGTTGAACCAGCGACCTAAGGATGGCCAACACTCCAACCTACAGTCCTCCGCTCTACCAGCTGAGCTATCGAAGGGGCTAAGGGCTAGTCAGAACCTCGACATATCAGGGTTCTGTAGCTCTACTGCTGGCCAAAAAGTCACTTCTGGTGCAGGAAGATTTGCTGGATTTTTGAGGAGGGAAGCAAAAAGGAGCATGCATTCCCATACCGGGAGTTGAACCCGGGCCGCCTGGGTGAAAACCAGGAATCCTAACCGCTAGACCATATGGGATCTGGACACTTTAAACTGGCCATGGGCTTCTGGCGCACTTTCCATACATGTGGTCAGCGTGGGCGCAGGACCTTGTAGTGGCCTGTTGCTTTAGTTCTGTGACTGTAACAATGTGATAATAATTTGGCAAAACAAGAATTATCCAAAAGGACGGTTTTCTGAATTATATAGTGTTGTATGCATTCAGGGAATCTGTTTTTTCACTCAACCCGGGGGTTCAGTGTATTTGGGCAGATTCCTGTGATTGCAGAATTGATTCCTCAAACTGGTAATTAAGCTCTTGACCAAGTGAAAATCCTTGTGTCATCCATTTGAAAATACACAGGGCAACCTTTATCTAGAGGAAAAACTGGAGTCAACCCCTGGCTGCGTACGAGAAAACCAGGAATCCTAACTGCTAGACCATATGGGAACTGGCCAGCTTTAACTGGCCACAAGCTTGTGGGCCACTTTCCATAAATGTGGCCAGTGTGGGCGCAGGGTTTTGTAGTGGCCTGTTGCTTTTGGTGTGTGACTGTAACAATGTGATAATAATTTGGCAATACAAGAATCATCCGAAGGGACGGTTTACTGAAATATATAGTGTTGCATGCATTCAAGGGACATGTTTGTTGACTCACACATGGTTCAGTTTTTTGGCCAGAATCCTGTGATTGCTGAATTTATACCTCGAACTGGTAATTAAGGTCTTGTCCAGGTGAAAATACTTGTGTCATGCATCTGAAAACACACATGGCAACCGTTATCTAGAGGAAAAACTGCCTATCGTCGGTCTGTCAAGGTACAAAACTGACATGTTGTGAGGTTAATAATGAAAGTGAGACCAATTTTTAATATGCTGATTATTCGCTCGTTCAGTTTAATGCAGATTACAAATTATTCTCAATGTCCAGGTGGCAATTAGTGATAAGGCTTCAAAATGGCAAGCCTGTGACATCAAAACCACATGGCATTGCACCCTTCAAAGTAGTAAAGCGGTTACAGAGTAGCGATGAAATTGTTCATTCTAGAATCAACTGGCCCACCAGCCAGCATTTTGTGAGATGAATGGCAATACCAAAGCATGTCCGTGTCTCCCCTAGACATCGGAATGGGTGTGCAGAATGTGCCTTTTTTTGGAAAAAATAGAAGAATGCCTAGAGAGTTGCCTTTTCTTTTGGACTTTGGAGAAAAAAAACACAACAACAAAATAAGCCGGAGAAAAACAAGCACAGAGCGAGCCAGCCAGGAGTCAAACCTAGAATCCTCTGATCCGTAGTCAGACGCGTTATCCATTGCGCCACTGGTCCACCATCAGTAAAGACCCCGATTATTACATACTTGTTGGTTTTCGATGTGACGGTGGCAAGCATTGATGTCTGCTCATTCTCACCTTGTTATCAGGAGAACAGACTACCAGCCCTCCAGCCCACCAGCCCACCAGCCCACCAGCCCACGAGCCCTCCAGCCCTCCTGCCCACCAGCCCACGAGCCCTCCAGCCCACCATCCAACCCTGGTGGTCTAGTGGTTAGGATTCGGCGCTCTCACCGCCGCGGCCCGGGTTCGATTCCCGGTCAGGGAAAGCTCTTTTGCCTTCCAATTGTGGACTGCGAATTCAAGCTCTGCTGACAGCTGTGAGAAAGCCAGCTCCAAGCCAAAACATTGGTGGGAACATGAAAAAAACACCTCCTTCGAGCCGGAGTTGAACCAGCGACCTAAGGATGGCCAACACTCCAACCTACAGTCCTCCGCTCTACCAGCTGAGCTATCGAAGGGGCTAAATGCTAGTCAGAACCTCGACATATCAGGGTTCTGTAGCTCTACTGCTGGCCAAAAAGTCACTTCTGGTGCAGGAAGATTTGCTGGATCAGAACCTCGACATATCAGGGTTCTGTAGCTCTACTGCTGGCCAAAAAGTCACTTCTGGTGCAGGAAGATTTGCTGGATTTTTGAGGAGGGAAGCAAAAAGGAGCATGCATTCCCATACCGGGAGTTGAACCCGGGCCGCCTGGGTGAAAACCAGGAATCCTAACCGCTAGACCATATGGGATTTGGACACTTTAAACTGGCCATGGGCTTCTGGCGCACTTTCCATACATGTGGTCAGCGTGGGCGCAGGACCTTGTAGTGGCCTGTTGCTTTAGTTCTGTGACTGTAACAATGTGATAATAATTTGGCAAAACAAGAATTATGCAAAATGACGGTTTTCTGAATTATATAGTGTTGTATGCATTCAGGGAATCTGTTTTTTCACTCAACCCGGGGGTTCAGTGTATTTGGGCAGATTCCTGTGATTGCAGAATTGATTCCTCAAACTGGTAATTAAGCTCTTGTCCAAGTGAAAATACTCGTGTCATCCATTTGAAAACACACACGGCAACCTTTATCTAGAGGAAAAACTGGAGTCAACCCCTGGCTGCGTACAAGAAAACCAGGAATCCTAACTGCTAGACCATATGGGAACTGGCCAGCTTTAACTGGCCACAAGCTTGTGGGCCACTTTCCATAAATGTGGCCAGTGTGGGCGCAAGGTTTTGTAGTGGCCTGTTGCTTTTGGTGTGTGACTGTAACAATGTGATAATAATTTGGCAATACAAGAATCATCCGAAGGGACGGTTTACTGAAATATATAGTGTTGCATGCATTCAAGGGACATGTTTGTTGACTCACACATGGTTCAGTTTTTTGGCCAGAATCCTGTGATTGCTGAATTTATACCTCGAACTGGTAATTAAGGTCTTGTCCAGGTGAAAATACTTGTGTCATGCATCTGAAAACACACATGGCAACCGTTATCTAGAGGAAAAACTGCCTATCGTCGGTCTGTCAAGGTACAAAACTGACATGTTGTGAGGTTAATAATGAAAGTGAGACCAATTTTTAATATGCTGATTATTCACTCGTTCAGTTTAATGCAGATTACAAATTATTCTCAATGTCCAGGTGGCAATTAGTGATAAGGCTTCAAAATGGCAAGCCTGTGACATCAAAACCACATGGCATTGCACCCTTCAAAGTAGTAAAGTGGTTACAGAGTAGCGATGAAATTGTTCATTCTAGAATCAACTGGCCCACCAGCCTGCATTTTGTGAGACGAATGGCAATACCAAAGCATGTCCGTGTCTCCCCTAGACATCGGAATGGGTGTGCAGAATGTGCCTTTTTTTGGAAAAAATAGAAGAATGCCTAGAGAGTTGCCTTTTCTTTTGGACTTTGGAGAAAAAAAAACACAACAACAAAATAAGCCGGAGAAAAACAAGCACAGAGCGAGCCAGCCAGGAGTCGAACCTAGAATCTTCTGATCCGTAGTCAGACGCGTTATCCATTGCGCCACTGGCCCACCAAAAGTAAAGACCCCCGATTGTTACAGACTTGTTGGTTTTCGATGTGACGGTGGCAAGCATTGATGTCTGCTCATTCTCACCTTGTTATCAGGAGAACAGACTACCAGCCCTCCAGCCCTCCAGCCCACCAGCCCAGAAGCCCACGAGCCCTCCAGCCCACCATCCCTCCCTGGTGGTCTAGTGGTTAGGATTCGGCGCTCTCACCGCCGCGGCCCGGGTTCGATTCCCGGTCAGGGAAAGCTCTTTTGCCTTCCAATTGTGGACTGCGAATTCAAGCTCTGCTGACAGCTGTGAGAAAGCCAGCTCCAAGCCAAAACATTGGTGGGAACATGAAAAAAACACCTCATTCGAGCCGGAGTTGAACCAGCGACCTAAGGATGGCCAACACTCCAACCTACAGTCCTCCGCTCTACCAGCTGAGCTAACGAAGGGGCTAAGGGCTAGTCAGAACCTCGACATATCAGGGTTCTGTAGCTCTACTGCTGGCCAAAAAGTCACTTCTGGTGCAGGAAGATTTGCTGGATTTTTGAGGAGGGAAGCAAAAAGGAGCATGCATTCCCATACCGGGAGTTGAACCCGGGCCGCCTGGGTGAAAACCAGGAATCCTAACCGCTAGACCATATGGGATTTGGACACTTTAAACTGGCCATGGGCTTCTGGCGCACTTTCCATACATGTGGTCAGCGTGGGCGCAGGACCTTGTAGTGGCCTGTTGCTTTAGTTCTGTGACTGTAACAATGTGATAATAATTTGGCAAAACAAGAATTATGCAAAATGACGGTTTTCTGAATTATATAGTGTTGTATGCATTCAGGGAATCTGTTTTTTCACTCAACCCGGGGGTTCAGTGTATTTGGGCAGATTCCTGTGATTGCAGAATTGATTCCTCAAACTGGTAATTAAGCTCTTGTCCAAGTGAAAATACTCGTGTCATCCATTTGAAAACACACACGGCAACCTTTATCTAGAGGAAAAACTGGAGTCAACCCCTGGCTGCGTACAAGAAAACCAGGAATCCTAACTTCTAGACCATATGGGAACTGGCCAGCTTTAACTGGCCACAAGCTTGTGGGCCACTTTCCATAAATGTGGCCAGTGTGGGCGCAAGGTTTTGTAGTGGCCTGTTGCTTTTGGTGTGTGACTGTAACAATGTGATAATAATTTGGCAATACAAGAATCATCCGAAGGGACGGTTTACTGAAATATATAGTGTTGCATGCATTCAAGGGACATGTTTGTTGACTCACACATGGTTCAGTTTTTTGGCCAGAATCCTGTGATTGCTGAATTTATACCTCGAACTGGTAATTAAGGTCTTGTCCAGGTGAAAATACTTGTGTCATGCATCTGAAAACACACATGGCAACCGTTATCTAGAGGAAAAACTGCCTATCGTCGGTCTGTCAAGGTACAAAACTGACATGTTGTGAGGTTAATAATGAAAGTGAGACCAATTTTTAATATGCTGATTATTCACTCGTTCAGTTTAATGCAGATTACAAATTATTCTCAATGTCCAGGTGGCAATTAGTGATAAGGCTTCAAAATGGCAAGCCTGTGACATCAAAACCACATGGCATTGCACCCTTCAAAGTAGTAAAGCGGTTACAGAGTAGCGATGAAATTGTTCATTCTAGAATCAACTGGCCCACCAGCCTGCATTTTGTGAGACGAATGGCAATACCAAAGCATGTCCGTGTCTCCCCTAGACATCGGAATGGGTGTGCAGAATGTGCCTTTTTTTGGAAAAAATAGAAGAATGCCTAGAGAGTTGCCTTTTCTTTTGGACTTTGGAGAAAAAAAAACACAACAACAAAATAAGCCGGAGAAAAACAAGCACAGAGCGAGCCAGCCAGGAGTCGAACCTAGAATCTTCTGATCCGTAGTCAGACGCGTTATCCATTGCGCCACTGGCCCACCAAAAGTAAAGACCCCCGATTGTTACAGACTTGTTGGTTTTCGATGTGACGGTGGCAAGCATTGATGTCTGCTCATTCTCACCTTGTTATCAGGAGAACAGACTACCAGCCCTCCAGCCCTCCAGCCCTCCAGCCCACCAGCCCAGCAGCCCACGAGCCCTCCAGCCCACCATCCCTCCCTGGTGGTCTAGTGGTTAGGATTCGGCGCTCTCACCGCCGCGGCCCGGGTTCGATTCCCGGTCAGGGAAAGCTCTTTTGCCTTCCAATTGTGGACTGCGAATTCAAGCTCTGCTGACAGCTGTGAGAAAGCCAGCTCCAAGCCAAAACATTGGTGGGAACATGAAAAAAACACCTCCTTCGAGCCGGAGTTGAACCAGCGACCTAAGGATGGCCAACACTCCAACCTACAGTCCTCCGCTCTACCAGCTGAGCTATCGAAGGGGCTAAGGGCTAGTCAGAACCTCGACATATAAGGGTTCTGTAGCTCTACTGCTGGCCAAAAAGTCACTTCTGGTGCAGGAAGATTTGCTGGATTTTTGAGGAGGGAAGCAAAAAGGAGCATGCATTCCCATACCGGGAGTTGAACCCGGGCCGCCTGGGTGAAAACCAGGAATCCTAACCGCTAGACCATATGGGATCTGGACACTTTAAACTGGCCATGGGCTTCTGGCGCACTTTCCATACGTGTGGTCAGCGTGGGCGCAGGACCTTGTAGTGGCCTGTTGCTTTAGTTCTGTGACTGTAACAATGTGATAATAATTTGGCAAAACAAGAATTATCCAAAAGGACGGTTTTCTGAATTATATAGTGTTGTATGCATTCAGGGAATCTGTTTTTTCACTCAACCCGGGGGTTCAGTGTATTTGGGCAGATTCCTGTGATTGCAGAATTGATTCCTCAAACTGGTAATTAAGCTCTTGTCCAAGTGAAAATACTCGTATCATCCATTTGAAAACACACACGGCAACCTTTATCTAGAGGAAAAACTGCCTATCGTCGGTCTGTCAAGGTACAAAACTGACATGTTGTGAGGTTAATAATGAAAGTGAGACCAATTTTTAATCCGCAAAATTGCTGATTATTCGCTCGTTCAGTTTAATGCAGATTACAAATTATTCTCAATGTCCAGGTGGCAATTAGTGATAAGGCTTCAAAATGGCAAGCCTGTGACATCAAAACCACATGGCATTGCACCCTTCAAAGTAGTAAAGCGGTTACAGAGTAGCGATGAAATTGTTCTTTCTAGAATCAACTGGCCCACCAGCCTGCATTTTGTGAGACGAATGGCAATACCAAAGCATGTCCGTGTCTCCCCTAGACATCGGAATGGGTGTGCAGAATGTGCCTTTTTTTGGAAAAAATAGAAGAATGCCTAGAGAGTTGCCTTTTCTTTTGGACTTTGGAGAAAAAAAACACAACAACAAAATAAGCCGGAGAAAAACAAGCACAGAGCGAGCCAGCCAGGAGTCGAACCTAGAATCTTCTGATCCGTAGTCAGACGCGTTATCCATTGCGCCACTGGCCCACCAAAAGTAAAGACCCCCGATTGTTACAGACTTGTTGGTTTTCGATGTGACGGTGGCAAGCATTGATGTCTGCTCATTCTCACCTTGTTATCAGGAGAACAGACTACCAGCCCTCCAGCCCTCCAGCCCTCCAGCCCACCAGCCCAGCAGCCCACGAGCCCACCATCCCTCCCTGGTGGTCTAGTGGTTAGGATTCGGCGCTCTCACCGCCGCGGCCCGGGTTCGATTCCCGGTCAGAGAAAGCTCTTTTGCCTTCCAATTGTGGACTGCGAATTCAAGCTCTGCTGACAGCTGTGAGAAAGCCAGCTCCAAGCCAAAACATTGGTGGGAACATGAAAAAAACACCTCCTTCGAGCCGGAGTTGAACCAGCGACCTAAGGATGGCCAACACTCCAACCTACAGTCCTCCGCTCTACCAGCTGAGCTATCGAAGGGGCTAAGGGCTAGTCAGAACCACGACATATCAGGGTTCTGTAGCTCTACTGCTGGCCAAAAAGTCACTTCTGGTGCAGGAAGATTTGCTGGATCAGAACCTCGACATATCAGGGTTCTGTAGCTCTACTGCTGGCCAAAAAGTCACTTCTGGTGCAGGAAGATTTGCTGGATTTTTGAGGAGGGAAGCAAAAAGGAGCATGCATTCCCATACCGGGAGTTGAACCCGGGCCGCCTGGGAGAAAACCAGGAATCCTAACCGCTAGACCATATGGGATTTGGACACTTTAAACTGGCCATGGGCTTCTGGTGCACTTTCCATACATGTGGTCAGCGTGGGCGAAGGACCTTGTAGTGGCCTGTTGCTTTAGTTCTGTGACTGTAACAATGTGATAATAATTTGGCAAAACAAGAATTATGCAAAAGGACGGTTTTCTGAATTATATAGTGTTGTATGCATTCAGGGAATCTGTTTTTTCACTCAACCCGGGGGTTCAGTGTATTTGGGCAGATTCCTGTGATTGCAGAATTGATTCCTCAAACTGGTAATTAAGCTCTTGTCCAAGTGAAAATACTCGTGTCATCCATTTGAAAACACACACGGCAACCTTTATCTAGAGGAAAAACTGGAGTCAACCCCTGGCTGCGTACAAGAAAACCAGGAATCCTAACTGCTAGACCATATGGGAACTGGCCAGCTTTAACTGGCCACAAGCTTGTGGGCCACTTTCCATAAATGTGGCCAGTGTGGGCGCAGGGTTTTGTAGTGGCCTGTTGCTTTTGGTGTGTGACTGTAACAATGTGATAATAATTTGGCAATACAAGAATCATCCGAAGGGACGGTTTACTGAAATATATAGTGTTGCATGCATTCAAGGGACATGTTTGTTGACTCACACAAGGTTCAGTTTTTTGGCCAGAATCCTGTGATTGCTGAATTTATACCTCGAACTGCTAATTAAGGTCTTGTCCAGGTGAAAATACTTGTGTCATGCATCTGAAAACACACATGGCAACCGTTATCTAGAGGAAAAACTGCCTATCGTCGGTCTGTCAAGGTACAAAACTGACATGTTGTGAGGTTAATAATGAAAGTGAGACCAATTTTTAATATGCTGATTATTCGCTCGTTCAGTTTAATGCAGATTACAAATTATTCTCAATGTCCAGGTGGCAATTAGTGATAAGGCTTCAAAATGGCAAGCCTGTGACATCAAAACCACATGGCATTGCACCCTTCAAAGTAGTAAAGCGGTTACAGAGTAGCGATGAAATTGTTCATTCTAGAATCAACTGGCCCACCAGCCTGCATTTTGTGAGACGAATGGCAATACCAAAGCATGTCCGTGTCTCCCCTAGACATCGGAATGGGTGTGCAGAATGTGCCTTTTTTTGGAAAAAATAGAAGAATGCCTAGAGAGTTGCCTTTTCTTTTGGACTTTGGAGAAAAAAAACACAACAACAAAATAAGCCGGAGAAAAACAAGCACAGAGCGAGCCAGCCAGGAGTCGAACCTAGAATCTTCTGATCCGTAGTCAGATGCGTTATCCATTGCGCCACTGGCCCACCAAAAGTAAAGACCCCCGATTGTTACAGACTTGTTGGTTTTCGATGTGACGGTGGCAAGCATTGATGTCTGCTCATTCTCACCTTGTTATCAGGAGAACAGACTACCAGCCCTCCAGCCCTCCAGCCCACCAGCCCAGCAGCCCACGAGCCCTCCCTGGTGGTCTAGTGGTTAGGATTCGGCGCTCTCACCGCCGCGGCCCGGGTTCGATTCCCGGTCAGGGAAAGCTCTTTTGCCTTCCAATTGTGGACTGCGAATTCAAGCTCTGCTGACAGCTGTGAGAAAGCCAGCTCCAAGCCAAAACATTGGTGGGAACATGAAAAAAACACCTCCTTCGAGCCGGAGTTGAACCAGCGACCTAAGGATGGCCAACACTCCAACCTACAGTCCTCCGCTCTACCAGCTGAGCTATCGAAGGGGCTAAGGGCTAGTCAGAACCTCGACATATCAGGGTTCTGTAGCTCTACTGCTGGCCAAAAAGTCACTTCTGGTGCAGGAAGATTTGCTGGATTTTTGAGGAGGGAAGCAAAAAGGAGCATGCATTCCCATACCGGGAGTTGAACCCGGGCCGCCTGGGTGAAAACCAGGAATCCTAACCGCTAGACCATATGGGATCTGGACACTTTAAACTGGCCATGGGCTTCTGGCGCACTTTCCATACATGTGGTCAGCGTGGGCGCAGGACCTTGTAGTGGCCTGTTGCTTTAGTTCTGTGACTGTAACAATGTGATAATAATTTGGCAAAACAAGAATTATCCAAAAGGACGGTTTTCTGAATTATATAGTGTTGTATGCATTCAGGGAATCTGTTTTTTCACTCAACCCGGGGGTTCAGTGTATTTGGGCAGATTCCTGTGATTGCAGAATTGATTCCTCAAACTGGTAATTAAGCTCTTGACCAAGTGAAAATCCTCGTGTCATCCATTTGAAAATACACAGGGCAACCTTTATCTAGAGGAAAAACTGGAGTCAACCCCTGGCTGCGTACGAGAAAACCAGGAATCCTAACTGCTAGACCATATGGGAACTGGCCAGCTTTAACTGGCCACAAGCTTGTGGGCCACTTTCCATAAATGTGGCCAGTGTGGGCGCAGGGTTTTGTAGTGGCCTGTTGCTTTTGGTGTGTGACTGTAACAATGTGATAATAATTTGGCAATACAAGAATCATCCGAAGGGACGGTTTACTGAAATATATAGTGTTGCATGCATTCAAGGGACATGTTTGTTGACTCACACATGGTTCAGTTTTTTGGCCAGAATCCTGTGATTGCTGAATTTATACCTCGAACTGGTAATTAAGGTCTTGTCCAGGTGAAAATACTTGTGTCATGCATCTGAAAACACACATGGCAACCGTTATCTAGAGGAAAAACTGCCTATCGTCGGTCTGTCAAGGTACAAAACTGACATGTTGTGAGGTTAATAATGAAAGTGAGACCAATTTTTAATATGCTGATTATTCGCTCGTTCAGTTTAATGCAGATTACAAATTATTCTCAATGTCCAGGTGGCAATTAGTGATAAGGCTTCAAAATGGCAAGCCTGTGACATCAAAACCACATGGCATTGCACCCTTCAAAGTAGTAAAGCGGTTACAGAGTAGCGATGAAATTGTTCATTCTAGAATCAACTGGCCCACCAGCCAGCATTTTGTGAGATGAATGGCAATACCAAAGCATGTCCGTGTCTCCCCTAGACATCGGAATGGGTGTGCAGAATGTGCCTTTTTTTGGAAAAAATAGAAGAATGCCTAGAGAGTTGCCTTTTCTTTTGGACTTTGGAGAAAAAAAACACAACAACAAAATAAGCCGGAGAAAAACAAGCACAGAGCGAGCCAGCCAGGAGTCAAACCTAGAATCCTCTGATCCGTAGTCAGACGCGTTATCCATTGCGCCACTGGTCCACCATCAGTAAAGACCCCGATTATTACATACTTGTTGGTTTTCGATGTGACGGTGGCAAGCATTGATGTCTGCTCATTCTCACCTTGTTATCAGGAGAACAGACTACCAGCCCTCCAGCCCACCAGCCCACCAGCCCACCAGCCCACGAGCCCTCCAGCCCTCCTGCCCACCAGCCCACGAGCCCTCCAGCCCACCATCCAACCCTGGTGGTCTAGTGGTTAGGATTCGGCGCTCTCACCGCCGCGGCCCGGGTTCGATTCCCGGTCAGGGAAAGCTCTTTTGCCTTCCAATTGTGGACTGCGAATTCAAGCTCTGCTGACAGCTGTGAGAAAGCCAGCTCCAAGCCAAAACATTGGTGGGAACATGAAAAAAACACCTCCTTCGAGCCGGAGTTGAACCAGCGACCTAAGGATGGCCAACACTCCAACCTACAGTCCTCCGCTCTACCAGCTGAGCTATCGAAGGGGCTAAATGCTAGTCAGAACCTCGACATATCAGGGTTCTGTAGCTCTACTGCTGGCCAAAAAGTCACTTCTGGTGCAGGAAGATTTGCTGGATCAGAACCTCGACATATCAGGGTTCTGTAGCTCTACTGCTGGCCAAAAAGTCACTTCTGGTGCAGGAAGATTTGCTGGATTTTTGAGGAGGGAAGCAAAAAGGAGCATGCATTCCCATACCGGGAGTTGAACCCGGGCCGCCTGGGTGAAAACCAGGAATCCTAACCGCTAGACCATATGGGATTTGGACACTTTAAACTGGCCATGGGCTTCTGGCGCACTTTCCATACATGTGGTCAGCGTGGGCGCAGGACCTTGTAGTGGCCTGTTGCTTTAGTTCTGTGACTGTAACAATGTGATAATAATTTGGCAAAACAAGAATTATGCAAAATGACGGTTTTCTGAATTATATAGTGTTGTATGCATTCAGGGAATCTGTTTTTTCACTCAACCCGGGGGTTCAGTGTATTTGGGCAGATTCCTGTGATTGCAGAATTGATTCCTCAAACTGGTAATTAAGCTCTTGTCCAAGTGAAAATACTCGTGTCATCCATTTGAAAACACACACGGCAACCTTTATCTAGAGGAAAAACTGGAGTCAACCCCTGGCTGCGTACAAGAAAACCAGGAATCCTAACTGCTAGACCATATGGGAACTGGCCAGCTTTAACTGGCCACAAGCTTGTGGGCCACTTTCCATAAATGTGGCCAGTGTGGGCGCAAGGTTTTGTAGTGGCCTGTTGCTTTTGGTGTGTGACTGTAACAATGTGATAATAATTTGGCAATACAAGAATCATCCGAAGGGACGGTTTACTGAAATATATAGTGTTGCATGCATTCAAGGGACATGTTTGTTGACTCACACATGGTTCAGTTTTTTGGCCAGAATCCTGTGATTGCTGAATTTATACCTCGAACTGGTAATTAAGGTCTTGTCCAGGTGAAAATACTTGTGTCATGCATCTGAAAACACACATGGCAACCGTTATCTAGAGGAAAAACTGCCTATCGTCGGTCTGTCAAGGTACAAAACTGACATGTTGTGAGGTTAATAATGAAAGTGAGACCAATTTTTAATATGCTGATTATTCACTCGTTCAGTTTAATGCAGATTACAAATTATTCTCAATGTCCAGGTGGCAATTAGTGATAAGGCTTCAAAATGGCAAGCCTGTGACATCAAAACCACATGGCATTGCACCCTTCAAAGTAGTAAAGCGGTTACAGAGTAGCGATGAAATTGTTCATTCTAGAATCAACTGGCCCACCAGCCTGCATTTTGTGAGACGAATGGCAATACCAAAGCATGTCCGTGTCTCCCCTAGACATCGGAATGGGTGTGCAGAATGTGCCTTTTTTTGGAAAAAATAGAAGAATGCCTAGAGAGTTGCCTTTTCTTTTGGACTTTGGAGAAAAAAAAACACAACAACAAAATAAGCCGGAGAAAAACAAGCACAGAGCGAGCCAGCCAGGAGTCGAACCTAGAATCTTCTGATCCGTAGTCAGACGCGTTATCCATTGCGCCACTGGCCCACCAAAAGTAAAGACCCCCGATTGTTACAGACTTGTTGGTTTTCGATGTGACGGTGGCAAGCATTGATGTCTGCTCATTCTCACCTTGTTATCAGGAGAACAGACTACCAGCCCTCCAGCCCTCCAGCCCACCAGCCCAGAAGCCCACGAGCCCTCCAGCCCACCATCCCTCCCTGGTGGTCTAGTGGTTAGGATTCGGCGCTCTCACCGCCGCGGCCCGGGTTCGATTCCCGGTCAGGGAAAGCTCTTTTGCCTTCCAATTGTGGACTGCGAATTCAAGCTCTGCTGACAGCTGTGAGAAAGCCAGCTCCAAGCCAAAACATTGGTGGGAACATGAAAAAAACACCTCATTATTCGAGCCGGAGTTGAACCAGCGACCTAAGGATGGCCAACACTCCAACCTACAGTCCGCCGCTCTACCAGCTGAGCTAACGAAGGGGCTAAGGGCTAGTCAGAACCTCGACATATCAGGGTTCTGTAGCTCTACTGCTGGCCAAAAAGTCACTTCTGGTGCAGGAAGATTTGCTGGATTTTTGAGGAGGGAAGCAAAAAGGAGCATGCATTCCCATACCGGGAGTTGAACCCGGGCCGCCTGGGTGAAAACCAGGAATCCTAACCGCTAGACCATATGGGATCTGGACACTTTAAACTGGCCATGGGCTTCTGGCGCACTTTCCATACATGTGGTCAGCGTGGGCGCAGGACCTTGTAGTGGCCTGTTGCTTTAGTTCTGTGACTGTAACAATGTGATAATAATTTGGCAAAACAAGAATTATCCAAAAGGACGGTTTTCTGAATTATATAGTGTTGTATGCATTCAGGGAATCTGTTTTTTCACTCAACCCGGGGGTTCAGTGTATTTGGGCAGATTCCTGTGATTGCAGAATTGATTCCTCAAACTGGTAATTAAGGTCTTGTCCAGGTGAAAATACTTGTGTCATGCATCTGAAAACACACATGGCAACCGTTATCTAGAGGAAAAACTGCCTATCGTCGGTCTGTCAAGGTACAAAACTGACATGTTGTGAGGTTAATAATGAAAGTGAGACCAATTTTTAATATTCTAATTATTCACTCGTTCAGTTTAATGCAGATTACAAATTATTCTCAATGTCCAGGTGGCAATTAGTGATAAGGCTTCAAAATGGCAAGCCTGTGACATCAAAACCACATGGCATTGCACCCTTCAAAGTAGTAAAGCGGTTACAGAGTAGCGATGAAATTGTTCATTCTAGAATCAACTGGCCCACCAGCCTGCATTTTGTGAGACGAATGGCAATACCAAAGCATGTCCGTGTCTCCCCTAGACATCGGAATGGGTGTGCAGAATGTGCCTTTTTTTGGAAAAAATAGAAGAATGCCTAGAGAGTTGCCTTTTCTTTTGGACTTTGGAGAAAAAAAAACACAACAACAAAATAAGCCGGAGAAAAACAAGCACAGAGCGAGCCAGCCAGGAGTCGAACCTAGAATCTTCTGATCCGTAGTCAGACGCGTTATCCATTGCGCCACTGGCCCACCAAAAGTAAAGACCCCCGATTGTTACAGACTTGTTGGTTTTCGATGTGACGGTGGCAAGCATTGATGTCTGCTCATTCTCACCTTGTTATCAGGAGAACAGACTACCAGCCCTCCAGCCCTCCAGCCCACCAGCCCAGAAGCCCACGAGCCCTCCAGCCCACCATCCCTCCCTGGTGGTCTAGTGGTTAGGATTCGGCGCTCTCACCGCCGCGGCCCGGGTTCGATTCCCGGTCAGGGAAAGCTCTTTTGCCTTCCAATTGTGGACTGCGAATTCAAGCTCTGCTGACAGCTGTGAGAAAGCCAGCTCCAAGCCAAAACATTGGTGGGAACATGAAAAAAACACCTCATTCGAGCCGGAGTTGAACCAGCGACCTAAGGATGGCCAACACTCCAACCTACAGTCCTCCGCTCTACCAGCTGAGCTAACGAAGGGGCTAAGGGCTAGTCAGAACCTCGACATATCAGGGTTCTGTAGCTCTACTGCTGGCCAAAAAGTCACTTCTGGTGCAGGAAGATTTGCTGGATTTTTGAGGAGGGAAGCAAAAAGGAGCATGCATTCCCATACCGGGAGTTGAACCCGGGCCGCCTGGGTGAAAACCAGGAATCCTAACCGCTAGACCATATGGGATTTGGACACTTTAAACTGGCCATGGGCTTCTGGCGCACTTTCCATACATGTGGTCAGCGTGGGCGCAGGACCTTGTAGTGGCCTGTTGCTTTAGTTCTGTGACTGTAACAATGTGATAATAATTTGGCAAAACAAGAATTATGCAAAATGACGGTTTTCTGAATTATATAGTGTTGTATGCATTCAGGGAATCTGTTTTTTCACTCAACCCGGGGGTTCAGTGTATTTGGGCAGATTCCTGTGATTGCAGAATTGATTCCTCAAACTGGTAATTAAGCTCTTGTCCAAGTGAAAATACTCGTGTCATCCATTTGAAAACACACACGGCAACCTTTATCTAGAGGAAAAACTGGAGTCAACCCCTGGCTGCGTACAAGAAAACCAGGAATCCTAACTTCTAGACCATATGGGAACTGGCCAGCTTTAACTGGCCACAAGCTTGTGGGCCACTTTCCATAAATGTGGCCAGTGTGGGCGCAAGGTTTTGTAGTGGCCTGTTGCTTTTGGTGTGTGACTGTAACAATGTGATAATAATTTGGCAATACAAGAATCATCCGAAGGGACGGTTTACTGAAATATATAGTGTTGCATGCATTCAAGGGACATGTTTGTTGACTCACACATGGTTCAGTTTTTTGGCCAGAATCCTGTGATTGCTGAATTTATACCTCGAACTGGTAATTAAGGTCTTGTCCAGGTGAAAATACTTGTGTCATGCATCTGAAAACACACATGGCAACCGTTATCTAGAGGAAAAACTGCCTATCGTCGGTCTGTCAAGGTACAAAACTGACATGTTGTGAGGTTAATAATGAAAGTGAGACCAATTTTTAATATGCTGATTATTCACTCGTTCAGTTTAATGCAGATTACAAATTATTCTCAATGTCCAGGTGGCAATTAGTGATAAGGCTTCAAAATGGCAAGCCTGTGACATCAAAACCACATGGCATTGCACCCTTCAAAGTAGTAAAGCGGTTACAGAGTAGCGATGAAATTGTTCATTCTAGAATCAACTGGCCCACCAGCCTGCATTTTGTGAGACGAATGGCAATACCAAAGCATGTCCGTGTCTCCCCTAGACATCGGAATGGGTGTGCAGAATGTGCCTTTTTTTGGAAAAAATAGAAGAATGCCTAGAGAGTTGCCTTTTCTTTTGGACTTTGGAGAAAAAAAAACACAACAACAAAATAAGCCGGAGAAAAACAAGCACAGAGCGAGCCAGCCAGGAGTCGAACCTAGAATCTTCTGATCCGTAGTCAGACGCGTTATCCATTGCGCCACTGGCCCACCAAAAGTAAAGACCCCCGATTGTTACAGACTTGTTGGTTTTCGATGTGACGGTGGCAAGCATTGATGTCTGCTCATTCTCACCTTGTTATCAGGAGAACAGACTACCAGCCCTCCAGCCCTCCAGCCCTCCAGCCCTCCAGCCCACCAGCCCAGCAGCCCACGAGCCCTCCAGCCCACCATCCCTCCCTGGTGGTCTAGTGGTTAGGATTCGGCGCTCTCACCGCCGCGGCCCGGGTTCGATTCCCGGTCAGGGAAAGCTCTTTTGCCTTCCAATTGTGGACTGCGAATTCAAGCTCTGCTGACAGCTGTGAGAAAGCCAGCTCCAAGCCAAAACATTGGTGGGAACATGAAAAAAACACCTCCTTCGAGCCGGAGTTGAACCAGCGACCTAAGGATGGCCAACACTCCAACCTACAGTCCTCCGCTCTACCAGCTGAGCTATCGAAGGGGCTAAGGGCTAGTCAGAACCTCGACATATAAGGGTTCTGTAGCTCTACTGCTGGCCAAAAAGTCACTTCTGGTGCAGGAAGATTTGCTGGATTTTTGAGGAGGGAAGCAAAAAGGAGCATGCATTCCCATACCGGGAGTTGAACCCGGGCCGCCTGGGTGAAAACCAGGAATCCTAACCGCTAGACCATATGGGATCTGGACACTTTAAACTGGCCATGGGCTTCTGGCGCACTTTCCATACGTGTGGTCAGCGTGGGCGCAGGACCTTGTAGTGGCCTGTTGCTTTAGTTCTGTGACTGTAACAATGTGATAATAATTTGGCAAAACAAGAATTATCCAAAAGGACGGTTTTCTGAATTATATAGTGTTGTATGCATTCAGGGAATCTGTTTTTTCACTCAACCCGGGGGTTCAGTGTATTTGGGCAGATTCCTGTGATTGCAGAATTGATTCCTCAAACTGGTAATTAAGCTCTTGTCCAAGTGAAAATACTCGTATCATCCATTTGAAAACACACACGGCAACCTTTATCTAGAGGAAAAACTGCCTATCGTCGGTCTGTCAAGGTACAAAACTGACATGTTGTGAGGTTAATAATGAAAGTGAGACCAATTTTTAATCCGCAAAATTGCTGATTATTCGCTCGTTCAGTTTAATGCAGATTACAAATTATTCTCAATGTCCAGGTGGCAATTAGTGATAAGGCTTCAAAATGGCAAGCCTGTGACATCAAAACCACATGGCATTGCACCCTTCAAAGTAGTAAAGCGGTTACAGAGTAGCGATGAAATTGTTCTTTCTAGAATCAACTGGCCCACCAGCCTGCATTTTGTGAGACGAATGGCAATACCAAAGCATGTCCGTGTCTCCCCTAGACATCGGAATGGGTGTGCAGAATGTGCCTTTTTTTGGAAAAAATAGAAGAATGCCTAGAGAGTTGCCTTTTCTTTTGGACTTTGGAGAAAAAAAACACAACAACAAAATAAGCCGGAGAAAAACAAGCACAGAGCGAGCCAGCCAGGAGTCGAACCTAGAATCTTCTGATCCGTAGTCAGACGCGTTATCCATTGCGCCACTGGCCCACCAAAAGTAAAGACCCCCGATTGTTACAGACTTGTTGGTTTTCGATGTGACGGTGGCAAGCATTGATGTCTGCTCATTCTCACCTTGTTATCAGGAGAACAGACTACCAGCCCTCCAGCCCTCCAGCCCTCCAGCCCACCAGCCCAGCAGCCCACGAGCCCTCCAGCCCACCATCCCTCCCTGGTGGTCTAGTGGTTAGGATTCGGCGCTCTCACCGCCGCGGCCCGGGTTCGATTCCCGGTCAGAGAAAGCTCTTTTGCCTTCCAATTGTGGACTGCGAATTCAAGCTCTGCTGACAGCTGTGAGAAAGCCAGCTCCAAGCCAAAACATTGGCGGGAACATGAAAAAAACACCTCCTTCGAGCCGGAGTTGAACCAGCGACCTAAGGATGGCCAACACTCCAACCTACAGTCCTCCGCTCTACCAGCTGAGCTATCGAAGGGGCTAAGGGCTAGTCAGAACCTCGACATATCAGGGTTCTGTAGCTCTACTGCTGGCCAAAAAGTCACTTCTGGTGCAGGAAGATTTGCTGGATTTTTGAGGAGGGAAGCAAAAAGGAGCATGCATTCCCATACCGGGAGTTGAACCCGGGCCGCCTGGGTGAAAACCAGGAATCCTAACCGCTAGACCATATGGGATCTGGACACTTTAAACTGGCCATGGGCTTCTGGCGCACTTTCCATACATGTGGTCAGCGTGGGCGCAGGACCTTGTAGTGGCCTGTTGCTTTAGTTCTGTGACTGTAACAATGTGATAATAATTTGGCAAAACAAGAATTATCCAAAAGGACGGTTTTCTGAATTATATAGTGTTGTATGCATTCAGGGAATCTGTTTTTTCACTCAACCCGGGGGTTCAGTGTATTTGGGCAGATTCCTGTGATTGCAGAATTGATTCCTCAAACTGGTAATTAAGCTCTTGTCCAAGTGAAAATACTTGTGTCATGCATCTGAAAACACACATGGCAACCGTTATCTAGAGGAAAAACTGCCTATCGTCGGTCTGTCAAGGTACAAAACTGACATGTTGTGAGGTTAATAATGAAAGTGAGACCAATTTTTAATATGCTGATTATTCGCTCGTTCAGTTTAATGCAGATTACAAATTATTCTCAATGTCCAGGTGGCAATTAGTGATAAGGCTTCAAAATGGCAAGCCTGTGACATCAAAACCACATGGCATTGCACCCTTCAAAGTAGTAAAGCGGTTACAGAGTAGCAATGAAATTGTTAATTCTAGAATCAACTGGCCCACCAGCCTGCATTTTGTGAGACGAATGGCAATACCAAAGCATGTCCGTGTCTCCCCTAGACATCAGAATGGGTGTGCAGAATGTGCCTTTTTTTGGAAAAAATAGAAGAATGCCTAGAGAGTTGCCTTTTGTTTTGGACTTTGGAGAAAAAAAACACAACAACAAAATAAGCCGGAGAAAAACAAGCACAGAGCGAGCCAGCCAGGAGTCGAACCTAGAATCTTCTGATCCGTAGTCAGACGCGTTATCCATTGCGCCACTGGCCCACCAAAAGTAAAGACCCCCGATTGTTACAGACTTGTTGGTTTTCGATGTGACGGTGGCAAGCATTGATGTCTGCTCATTCTCACCTTGTTATCAGGAGAACAGACTACCAGCCCTCCAGCCCTCCAGCCCACCAGCCCAGAAGCCCACGAGCCCTCCAGCCCACCATCCCTCCCTGGTGGTCTAGTGGTTAGGATTCGGCGCTCTCACCGCCGCGGCCCGGGTTCGATTCCCGGTCAGGGAAAGCTCTTTTGCCTTCCAATTGTGGACTGCGAATTCAAGCTCTGCTGACAGCTGTGAGAAAGCCAGCTCCAAGCCAAAACATTGGTGGGAACATGAAAAAAACACCTCATTCGAGCCGGAGTTGAACCAGCGACCTAAGGATGGCCAACACTCCAACCTACAGTCCTCCGCTCTACCAGCTGAGCTATCGAAGGGGCTAAGGGCTAGTCAGAACCTCGACATATCAGGGTTCTGTAGCTCTACTGCTGGCCAAAAAGTCACTTCTGGTGCAGGAAGATTTGCTGGATTTTTGAGGAGGGAAGCAAAAAGGAGCATGCATTCCCATACCGGGAGTTGAACCCGGGCCGCCTGGGTGAAAACCAGGAATCCTAACCGCTAGACCATATGGGATCTGGACACTTTAAACTGGCCATGGGCTTCTGGCGCACTTTCCATACATGTGGTCAGCGTGGGCGCAGGACCTTGTAGTGGCCTGTTGCTTTAGTTCTGTGACTGTAACAATGTGATAATAATTTGGCAAAACAAGAATTATGCAAAATGACGGTTTTCTGAATTATATAGTGTTGTATGCATTCAGGGAATCTGTTTTTTCACTCAACCCGGGGGTTCAGTGTATTTGGGCAGATTCCTGTGATTGCAGAATTGATTCCTCAAACTGGTAATTAAGCTCTTGTCCAAGTGAAAATACTCGTGTCATCCATTTGAAAACACACACGGCAACCTTTATCTAGAGGAAAAACTGGAGTCAACCCCTGGCTGCGTACAAGAAAACCAGGAATCCTAACTGCTAGACCATATGGGAACTGGCCAGCTTTAACTGGCCACAAGCTTGTGGGCCACTTTCCATAAATGTGGCCAGTGTGGGCGCAAGGTTTTGTAGTGGCCTGTTGCTTTTGGTGTGTGACTGTAACAATGTGATAATAATTTGGCAATACAAGAATCATCCGAAGGGACGGTTTACTGAAATATATAGTGTTGCATGCATTCAAGGGACATGTTTGTTGACTCACACATGGTTCAGTTTTTTGGCCAGAATCCTGTGATTGCTGAATTTATACCTCGAACTGGTAATTAAGGTCTTGTCCAGGTGAAAATACTTGTGTCATGCATCTGAAAACACACATGGCAACCGTTATCTAGAGGAAAAACTGCCTATCGTCGGTCTGTCAAGGTACAAAACTGACATGTTGTGAGGTTAATAATGAAAGTGAGACCAATTTTTAATATGCTGATTATTCGCTCGTTCAGTTTAATGCAGATTACAAATTATTCTCAATGTCCAGGTGGCAATTAGTGATAAGGCTTCAAAATGGCAAGCCTGTGACATCAAAACCACATGGCATTGCACCCTTCAAAGTAGTAAAGCGGTTACAGAGTAGCGATGAAATTGTTCATTCTAGAATCAACTGGCCCACCAGCCTGCATTTTGTGAGACGAATGGCAATACCAAAGCATGTCCGTGTCTCCCCTAGACATCGGAATGAGTGTGCAGAATGTGCCTTTTTTTGGAAAAAATAGAAGAATGCCTAGAGAGTTGCCTTTTCTTTTGGACTTTGGAGAAAAAAAAACACAACAACAAAATAAGCCGGAGAAAAACAAGCACAGAGCGAGCCAGCCAGGAGTCGAACCTAGAATCTTCTTATCCGTAGTCAGACGCGTTATCCATTGTGCCACTGGCCCACCAAAAGTAAAGACCCCCGATTGTTACAGACTTGTTGGTTTTCGATGTGACGGTGGCAAGCATTGATGTCTGCTCATTCTCACCTTGTTATCAGGAGAACAGACTACCAGCCCTCCAGCCCTCCAGCCCTCCAGCCCACCAGCCCAGCAGCCCACGAGCCCTCCAGCCCACCATCCCTCCCTGGTGGTCTAGTGGTTAGGATTCGGCGCTCTCACCGCCGCGGCCCGGGTTCGATTCCCGGTCAGGGAAAGCTCTTTTGCCTTCCAATTGTGGACTGCGAATTTAAGCTCTGCTGACAGCTGTGAGAAAGCCAGCTCCAAGCCAAAACATTGGTGGGAACATGAAAAAAACACCTCCTTCGAGCCGGAGTTGAACCAGCGACCTAAGGATGGCCAACACTCCAACCTACAGTCCTCCGCTCTACCAGCTGAGCTATCGAAGGGGCTAAGGGCTAGTCAGAACCTCGACATATCAGGGTTCTGTAGCTCTACTGCTGGCCAAAAAGTCACTTCTGGTGCAGGAAGATTTGCTGGATTTTTGAGGAGGGAAGCAAAAAGGAGCATGCATTCCCATACCGGGAGTTGAACCCGGGCCGCCTGGGTGAAAACCAGGAATCCTAACCGCTAGACCATATGGGATCTGGACACTTTAAACTGGCCATGGGCTTCTGCCGCACTTTCCATACGTGTGGTCAGCGTGGGCGCAGGACCTTGTAGTGGCCTGTTGCTTTAGTTCTTTATAGTTTTTCACTCAACCCGGGGGTTCAGTGTATTTGGGCAGATTCCTGTGATTGCAGAATTGATTCCTCAAACTGGTAATTAAGCTCTTGTCCAAGTGAAAATACTTGTGTCATGCATCTGAAAACACACATGGCAACCGTTATCTAGAGGAAAAACTGCCTATCGTCGGTCTGTCAAGGTACAAAACTGACATGTTGTGAGGTTAATAATGAAAGTGAGACCAATTTTTAATCCGCAAAATTGCTGATTATTCGCTCGTTCAGTTTAATGCAGATTACAAATTATTCTCAATGTCCAGGTGGCAATTAGTGATAAGGCTTCAAAATGGCAAGCCTGTGACATCAAAACCACATGGCATTGCACCCTTCAAAGTAGTAAAGCGGTTAAAGAGTAGCGATGAAATTGTTCTTTCTAGAATCAACTGGCCCACCAGCCTGCATTTTGTGAGACGAATGGCAATACCAAAGCATGTCCGAGCCCACGAGCCCACGAGCCCTCCAGCCCTCCTGCCCACCAGCCCACGAGCCCTCCAGCCCACCATCCATCCCTGGTGGTCTAGTGGTTAGGATTTGGTGCTCTCACCGCCGCGGCCCGGGTTCGATTCCAGGGAAAGCTCTTTTGCCTTCCAATTGTGGACTGCGAATTCAAGCTCTGCTGACAGCTGTGAGAAAGCCAGCTCCAAGCCAAAACATTAGTGGGAACATGAAAAAAACACCTCCTGCAAGCCGGAGTTGAACCAGCGACCTAAGGCGACCTGCAAGCCGGAGTTGAACCAGCGACCTAAGGATGGCCAACACTCCAACCTACAGTCCCCCGCTCTACCAGCTGAGCTATCGAAGGGGCTAAGGGCTAGTCAGAACCTCGACATATCAGGGTTCTGTAGCTCTACTGCTGGCCAAAAAGTCACTTCTGGTGCAGGAAGATTTGCTGGATCAGAACCTCGACATATCAGGGTTCTGTAGCTCTACTGCTGGCCAAAAAGTCACTTCTGGTGCAGGAAGATTTGCTGGATTTTTGAGGAGGGAAGCAAAAAGGAGCATGCATTCCCATACCGGGAGTTGAACCCGGGCCGCCTGGGTGAAAACCAGGAATCCTAACCGCTAGACCATATGGGATTTGGACACTTTAAACTGGCCATGGCCTTCTGGCGCACTTTCCATACATGTGGTCAGCGTGGGCGCAGGACCTTGTAGTGGCCTGTTGCTTTAGTTCTGAGACTGTAACAATGTGATAATAATTTGGCAAAACAAGAATTATGCAAAAGGACGGTTTTCTGAATTATATAGTGTTGTATGCATTCAGGGAATCTGTTTTTTCACTCAACCCGGGGGTTCAGTGTATTTGGGCAGATTCCTGTGATTGCAGAATTGATTCCTCAAACTGGTAATTAAGCTCTTGTCCAAGTGAAAATACTCGTGTCATCCATTTGAAAACACACACGGCAACCTTTATCTAGAGGAAAAACTGGAGTCAACCCCTGGCTGCGTACAAGAAAACCAGGAATCCTAACTGCTAGACCATATGGGAACTGGCCAGCTTTAACTGGCCACAAGCTTGTGGGCCACTTTCCATAAATGTGGCCAGTGTGGGCGCAGGGTTTTGTAGTGGCCTGTTGCTTTTGGTGTGTGACTGTAACAATGTGATAATAATTTGGCAATACAAGAATCATCCGAAGGGACGGTTTACTGAAATATATAGTGTTGCATGCATTCAAGGGACATGTTTGTTGACTCACACATGGTTCAGTTTTTTGGCCAGAATCCTGTGATTGCTGAATTTATACCTCGAACTGGTAATTAAGGTCTTGTCCAGGTGAAAATACTTGTGTCATGCATCTGAAAACACACATGGCAACCGTTATCTAGAGGAAAAACTGCCTATCGTCGGTCTGTCAAGGTACAAAACTGACATGTTGTGAGGTTAATAATGAAAGTGAGACCAATTTTTAATATGCTGATTATTCGCTCGTTCAGTTTAATGCAGATTACAAATTATTCTCAATGTCCAGGTGGCAATTAGTGATAAGGCTTCAAAATGGCAAGCCTGTGACATCAAAACCACATGGCATTGCACCCTTCAAAGTAGTAAAGCGGTTACAGAGTAGCGATGAAATTGTTCTTTCTAGAATCAACTGGCCCACCAGCCTGCATTTTGTGAGACGAATGGCAATACCAAAGCATGTCCGTGTCTCCCCTAGACATCGGAATGGGTGTGCAGAATGTGCCTTTTTTTGGAAAAAATAGAAGAATGCCTAGAGAGTTGCCTTTTCTTTTGGACTTTGGAGAAAAAAAACACAACAACAAAATAAGCAGGAGAAAAACAAGCACAGAGCGAGCCAGCCAGGAGTCGAACCTAGAATCTTCTGATCCGTAGTCAGACGCGTTATCCATTGCGCCACTGGCCCACCATTAGTAAAGACCCCCGATTGTTACAGACTTGTTGGTTTTCGATGTGACGGTGGCAAGCATTGATGTCTGCTCATTCTCACCTTGTTATCAGGAGAACAGACTACCAGCCCTCCAGCCCACCAGCCCACCATCCCACAAGCCCACGAGCCCTCCAGCCCTCCTGCCCACCAGCCCACCAGCCCACGAGCCCTCCAGCCCACCATCCATCCCTGGTGGTCTAGTGGTTAGGATTCGGCGCTCTCACCGCCGCGGCCCGGGTTCGATTCCCGGTCAGGGAAAGCTCTTTTGCCTTCCAATTGTGGACTGCGAATTCAAGCTCTGCTGACAGCTGTGAGAAAGCCAGCTCCAAGCCAAAACATTGGTGGGAACATGAAAAAAACACCTCCTTCGAGCCGGAGTTGAACCAGCGACCTAAGGATGGCCAACACTCCAACCTACAGTCCTCCGCTCTACCAGCTGAGCTATCGAAGGGGCTAAGAGCTAGTCAGAACCTCGACATATCAGGGTTCTGTAGCTCTACTGCTGGCCAAAAAGTCACTTCTGGTGCAGGAAGATTTGCTGGATCAGAACCTCGACATATCAGGGTTCTGTAGCTCTACTGCTGGCCAAAAAGTAACTTCTGGTGCAGGAAGATTTGCTGGATTTTTGAGGAGGGAAGCAAAAAGGAGCATGCATTCCCATACCGGGAGTTGAACCCGGGCCGCCTGGGTGAAAACCAGGAATCCTAACCGCTAGACCATATGGGATTTGGACACTTTAAACTGGCCATGGGCTTCTGGCGCACTTTCCATACATATGGTCAGCGTGGGCGCAGGACCTTGTAGTGGCCTGTTGCTTTAGTTCTGTGACTGTAACAATGTGATAATAATTTGGCAAAACAAGAATTATGCAAAAGGACGGTTTTCTGAATTATATAGTGTTGTATGCATTCAGGGAATCTGTTTTTTCACTCAACCCGGGGGTTCAGTGTATTTGGGCAGATTCCTGTGATTGCAGAATTGATTCCTCAAACTGGTAATTAAGCTCTTGTCCAAGTGAAAATACTCGTGTCATCCATTTGAAAACACACACGGCAACCTTTATCTAGAGGAAAAACTGGAGTCAACCCCTGGCTGCGTACAAGAAAACCAGGAATCCTAACTGCTAGACCATATGGGAACTGGCCAGCTTTAACTGGCCACAAGCTTGTGGGCCACTTTCCATAAATGTGGCCAGTGTGGGCGCAGGGTTTTGTAGTGGCCTGTTGCTTTTGGTGTGTGACTGTAACAATGTGATAATAATTTGGCAATACAAGAATCATCCGAAGGGACGGTTTACTGAAATATATAGTGTTGCATGCATTCAAGGGACATGTTTGTTGACTCACACATGGTTCAGTTTTTTGGCCAGAATCCTGTGATTGCTGAATTTATACCTCGAACTGGTAATTAAGGTCTTGTCCAGGTGAAAATACTTGTGTCATGCATCTGAAAACACACATGGCAACCGTTATCTAGAGGAAAAACTGCCTATCGTCGGTCTGTCAAGGTACAAAACTGACATGTTGTGAGGTTAATAATGAAAGTGAGACCAATTTTTAATATGCTGATTATTCGCTCGTTCAGTTTAATGCAGATTACAAATTATTCTCAATGTCCAGGTGGCAATTAGTGATAAGGCTTCAAAATGGCAAGCCTGTGACATCAAAACCACATGGCATTGCACCCTTCAAAGTAGTAAAGCGGTTACAGAGTAGCGATGAAATTGTTCATTCTAGAATCAACTGGCCCACCAGCCTGCATTTTGTGAGACGAATGGCAATACCAAAGCATGTCCGTGTCTCCCCTAGACATCGGAATGGGTGTGCAGAATGTGCCTTTTTTTGGAAAAAATAGAAGAATGCCTAGAGAGTTGCCTTTTCTTTTGGACTTTGGAGAAAAAAAAACACAACAACAAAATAAGCCGGAGAAAAACAAGCACAGAGCGAGCCAGCCAGGAGTCGAACCTAGAATCTTCTTATCCGTAGTCAGACGCGTTATCCATTGTGCCACTGGCCCACCAAAAGTAAAGACCCCCGATTGTTACAGACTTGTTGGTTTTCGATGTGACGGTGGCAAGCATTGATGTCTGCTCATTCTCACCTTGTTATCAGGAGAACAGACTACCAGCCCTCCAGCCCTCCAGCCCTCCAGCCCACCAGCCCAGCAGCCCACGAGCCCTCCAGCCCACCATCCCTCCCTGGTGGTCTAGTGGTTAGGATTCGGCGCTCTCACCGCCGCGGCCCGGGTTCGATTCCCGGTCAGGGAAAGCTCTTTTGCCTTCCAATTGTGGACTGCGAATTTAAGCTCTGCTGACAGCTGTGAGAAAGCCAGCTCCAAGCCAAAACATTGGTGGGAACATGAAAAAAACACCTCCTTCGAGCCGGAGTTGAACCAGCGACCTAAGGATGGCCAACACTCCAACCTACAGTCCTCCGCTCTACCAGCTGAGCTATCGAAGGGGCTAAGGGCTAGTCAGAACCTCGACATATCAGGGTTCTGTAGCTCTACTGCTGGCCAAAAAGTCACTTCTGGTGCAGGAAGATTTGCTGGATTTTTGAGGAGGGAAGCAAAAAGGAGCATGCATTCCCATACCGGGAGTTGAACCCGGGCCGCCTGGGTGAAAACCAGGAATCCTAACCGCTAGACCATATGGGATCTGGACACTTTAAACTGGCCATGGGCTTCTGGCGCACTTTCCATACGTGTGGTCAGCGTGGGCGCAGGACCTTGTAGTGGCCTGTTGCTTTAGTTCTTTATAGTTTTTCACTCAACCCGGGGGTTCAGTGTATTTGGGCAGATTCCTGTGATTGCAGAATTGATTCCTCAAACTGGTAATTAAGCTCTTGTCCAAGTGAAAATACTTGTGTCATGCATCTGAAAACACACATGGCAACCGTTATCTAGAGGAAAAACTGCCTATCGTCGGTCTGTCAAGGTACAAAACTGACATGTTGTGAGGTTAATAATGAAAGTGAGACCAATTTTTAATCCGCAAAATTGCTGATTATTCGCTCGTTCAGTTTAATGCAGATTACAAATTATTCTCAATGTCCAGGTGGCAATTAGTGATAAGGCTTCAAAATGGCAAGCCTGTGACATCAAAACCACATGGCATTGCACCCTTCAAAGTAGTAAAGCGGTTAAAGAGTAGCGATGAAATTGTTCTTTCTAGAATCAACTGGCCCACCAGCCTGCATTTTGTGAGACGAATGGCAATACCAAAGCATGTCCGAGCCCACGAGCCCACGAGCCCTCCAGCCCTCCTGCCCACCAGCCCACGAGCCCTCCAGCCCACCATCCATCCCTGGTGGTCTAGTGGTTAGGATTCGGTGCTCTCACCGCCGCGGCCCGGGTTCGATTCCAGGGAAAGCTCTTTTGCCTTCCAATTGTGGACTGCGAATTCAAGCTCTGCTGACAGCTGTGAGAAAGCCAGCTCCAAGCCAAAACATTAGTGGGAACATGAAAAAAACACCTCCTGCAAGCCGGAGTTGAACCAGCGACCTAAGGCGACCTGCAAGCCGGAGTTGAACCAGCGACCTAAGGATGGCCAACACTCCAACCTACAGTCCCCCGCTCTACCAGCTGAGCTATCGAAGGGGCTAAGGGCTAGTCAGAACCTCGACATATCAGGGTTCTGTAGCTCTACTGCTGGCCAAAAAGTCACTTCTGGTGCAGGAAGATTTGCTGGATCAGAACCTCGACATATCAGGGTTCTGTAGCTCTACTGCTGGCCAAAAAGTCACTTCTGGTGCAGGAAGATTTGCTGGATTTTTGAGGAGGGAAGCAAAAAGGAGCATGCATTCCCATACCGGGAGTTGAACCCGGGCCGCCTGGGTGAAAACCAGGAATCCTAACCGCTAGACCATATGGGATTTGGACACTTTAAACTGGCCATGGCCTTCTGGCGCACTTTCCATACATGTGGTCAGCGTGGGCGCAGGACCTTGTAGTGGCCTGTTGCTTTAGTTCTGAGACTGTAACAATGTGATAATAATTTGGCAAAACAAGAATTATGCAAAAGGACGGTTTTCTGAATTATATAGTGTTGTATGCATTCAGGGAATCTGTTTTTTCACTCAACCCGGGGGTTCAGTGTATTTGGGCAGATTCCTGTGATTGCAGAATTGATTCCTCAAACTGGTAATTAAGCTCTTGTCCAAGTGAAAATACTCGTGTCATCCATTTGAAAACACACACGGCAACCTTTATCTAGAGGAAAAACTGGAGTCAACCCCTGGCTGCGTACAAGAAAACCAGGAATCCTAACTGCTAGACCATATGGGAACTGGCCAGCTTTAACTGGCCACAAGCTTGTGGGCCACTTTCCATAAATGTGGCCAGTGTGGGCGCAGGGTTTTGTAGTGGCCTGTTGCTTTTGGTGTGTGACTGTAACAATGTGATAATAATTTGGCAATACAAGAATCATCCGAAGGGACGGTTTACTGAAATATATAGTGTTGCATGCATTCAAGGGACATGTTTGTTGACTCACACATGGTTCAGTTTTTTGGCCAGAATCCTGTGATTGCTGAATTTATACCTCGAACTGGTAATTAAGGTCTTGTCCAGGTGAAAATACTTGTGTCATGCATCTGAAAACACACATGGCAACCGTTATCTAGAGGAAAAACTGCCTATCGTCGGTCTGTCAAGGTACAAAACTGACATGTTGTGAGGTTAATAATGAAAGTGAGACCAATTTTTAATATGCTGATTATTCGCTCGTTCAGTTTAATGCAGATTACAAATTATTCTCAATGTCCAGGTGGCAATTAGTGATAAGGCTTCAAAATGGCAAGCCTGTGACATCAAAACCACATGGCATTGCACCCTTCAAAGTAGTAAAGCGGTTACAGAGTAGCGATGAAATTGTTCTTTCTAGAATCAACTGGCCCACCAGCCTGCATTTTGTGAGACGAATGGCAATACCAAAGCATGTCCGTGTCTCCCCTAGACATCGGAATGGGTGTGCAGAATGTGCCTTTTTTTGGAAAAAATAGAAGAATGCCTAGAGAGTTGCCTTTTCTTTTGGACTTTGGAGAAAAAAAACACAACAACAAAATAAGCCGGAGAAAAACAAGCACAGAGCGAGCCAGCCAGGAGTCGAACCTAGAATCTTCTGATCCGTAGTCAGACGCGTTATCCATTGCGCCACTGGCCCACCATTAGTAAAGACCCCCGATTGTTACAGACTTGTTGGTTTTCGATGTGACGGTGGCAAGCATTGATGTCTGCTCATTCTCACCTTGTTATCAGGAGAACAGACTACCAGCCCTCCAGCCCACCAGCCCACCATCCCACAAGCCCACGAGCCCTCCAGCCCTCCTGCCCACCAGCCCACGAGCCCTCCAGCCCACCATCCATCCCTGGTGGTCTAGTGGTTAGGATTCGGCGCTCTCACCGCCGCGGCCCGGGTTCGATTCCCGGTCAGGGAAAGCTCTTTTGCCTTCCAATTGTGGACTGCGAATTCAAGCTCTGCTGACAGCTGTGAGAAAGCCAGCTCCAAGCCAAAACATTGGTGGGAACATGAAAAAAACACCTCCTTCGAGCCGGAGTTGAACCAGCGACCTAAGGATGGCCAACACTCCAACCTACAGTCCTCCGCTCTACCAGCTGAGCTATCGAAGGGGCTAAGAGCTAGTCAGAACCTCGACATATCAGGGTTCTGTAGCTCTACTGCTGGCCAAAAAGTCACTTCTGGTGCAGGAAGATTTGCTGGATTTTTGAGGAGGGAAGCAAAAAGGAGCATGCATTCCCATACCGGGAGTTGAACCCGGGCCGCCTGGGTGAAAACCAGGAATCCTAACCGCTAGACCATATGGGATCTGAACACTTTAAACTGGCCATGGGCTTCTGGCGCACTTTCCATACATGTGGTCAGCGTGGGCGCAGGACCTTGTAGTGGCCTGTTGCTTTAGTTCTGTGACTGTAACAATGTGATAATAATTTGGCAAAACAAGAATTATCCAAAAGGACGGTTTTCTGAATTATATAGTGTTGTATGCATTCAGGGAATCTGTTTTTTCACTCAACCCGGGGGTTCAGTGTATTTGGGCAGATTCCTGTGATTGCAGAATTGATTCCTCAAACTGGTAATTAAGCTCTTGTCCAAGTGAAAATACTCGTGTCATCCATTTGAAAACACACACGGCAACCTTTATCTAGAGGAAAAACTGGAGTCAACCCCTGGCTGCGTATGAGAAAACCAGGAATCCTAACTGCTAGACCATATGGGAACTGGCCAGCTTTAACTGGCCACAAGCTTGTGGGCCACTTTCCATAAATGTGGCCAGTGTGGGCGCAGGGTTTTGTAGTGGCCTGTTGCTTTTGGTGTGTGACTGTAACAATGTGATAATAATTTGGCAATACAAGAATCATCCGAAGGGACGGTTTACTGAAATATATAGTGTTGCATGCATTCAAGGGACATGTTTGTTGACTCACACATGGTTCAGTTTTTTGGCCAGAATCCTGTGATTGCTGAATTTATACCTCGAACTGGTAATTAAGGTCTTGTCCAGGTGAAAATACTTGTGTCATGCATCTGAAAACACACATGGCAACCGTTATCTAGAGGAAAAACTGCCTATCGTCGGTCTGTCAAGGTACAAAACTGACATGTTGTGAGGTTAATAATGAAAGTGAGACCAATTTTTAATATGCTGATTATTCGCTCGTTCAGTTTAATGCAGATTACAAATTATTCTCAATGTCCAGGTGGCAATTAGTGATAAGGCTTCAAAATGGCAAGCCTGTGACATCAAAACCACATGGCATTGCACCCTTCAAAGTAGTAAAGCGGTTACAGAGTAGCGATGAAATTGTTCTTTCTAGAATCAACTGGCCCACCAGCCTGCATTTTGTGAGACGAATGGCAATACCAAAGCATGTCCGTGTCTCCCCTAGACATCGGAATGGGTGTGCAGAATGTGCCTTTTTTTGGAAAAAATAGAAGAATGCCTAGAGAGTTGCCAATTCTTTTGGACTTTGGAGAAAAAAAACACAACAACAAAATAAGCCGGAGAAAAACAAGCACAGAGCGAGCCAGCCAGGAGTCGAACCTAGAATCTTCTGATCCTTAGTCAGACGCGTTATCCATTGCGCCACTGGCCCACCATTAGTAAAGACCCCCGATTGTTACAGACTTGTTGGTTTTCGATGTGACGGTGGCAAGCATTGATGTCTGCTCATTCTCACCTTGTTATCAGGAGAACAGACTACCAGCCCACCATCCCACAAGCCCACGAGCCCTCTAGCCCTCCTGCCCACCAGCCCACCATCCATCCCTGGTGGTCTAGTGGTTAGGATTCGGCGCTCTCACCGCCGCGGCCCGGGTTCGATTCCCGGTCAGGGAAAGCTCTTTTGCCTTCCAATTGTGGACTGCGAATTCAAGCTCTGCTGACAGCTGTGAGAAAGCCAGCTCCAAGCCAAAACATTGGTGGGAACATGAAAAAAACACCTCCTTCGAGCCGGAGTTGAACCAGCGACCTAAGGATGGCCAACACTCCAACCTACAGTCCTCCGCTCTACCAGCTGAGCTATCGAAGGGGCTAAAGGCTAGTCAGAACCTCGACATATCAGGGTTCTGTAGCTCTACTGCTGGCCAAAAAGTCACTTCTGGTGCAGGAAGATTTGCTGGATTTTTGAGGAGGGAAGCAAAAAGGAGCATGCATTCCCATACCGGGAGTTGAACCCGGGCCGCCTGGGTGAAAACCAGGAATCCTAACCGCTAGACCATATGGGATCTGGACACTTTAAACTGGCCATGGGCTTCTGGCGCACTTTCCATACATGTGGTCAGCGTGGGCGCAGGACCTTGTAGTGGCCTGTTGCTTTAGTTCTGTGACTGTAACAATGTGATAATAATTTGGCAAAACAAGAATTATCCAAAAGGACGGTTTTCTGAATTATATAGTGTTGTATGCATTCAGGGAATCTGTTTTTTCACTCAACCCGGGGGTTCAGTGTATTTGGGCAGATTCCTGTGATTGCAGAATTGATTCCTCAAACTGGTAATTAAGCTCTTGTCCAAGTGAAAATACTTGTGTCATGCATCTGAAAACACACACGGCAACCTTTATCTAGAGGAAAAACTGGAGTCAACCCCTGGCTGCGTACGAGAAAACCAGGAATCCTAACTGCTAGACCATATGGGAACTGGCCAGCTTTAACTGGCCACAAGCTTGTGGGCCACTTTCCATAAATGTGGCCAGTGTGGGCGCAGGGTTTTGTAGTGGCCTGTTGCTTTTGGTGTGTGACTGTAACAATGTGATAATAATTTGGCAATACAAGAATCATCCGAAGGGACGGTTTACTGAAATATATAGTGTTGCATGCATTCAAGGGACATGTTTGTTGACTCACACATGGTTCAGTTTTTTGGCCAGAATCCTGTGATTGCTGAATTTATACCTCGAACTGGTAATTAAGGTCTTGTCCAGGTGAAAATACTTGTGTCATGCATCTGAAAACACACATGGCAACCGTTATCTAGAGGAAAAACTGCCCATCGTCGGTCTGTCAAGGTACAAAACTGACATGTTGTGAGGTTAATAATGAAAGTGAGACCAATTTTTAATCCGCAAAATTGCTGATTATTCGCTCGTTCAGTTTAATGCAGATTACAAATTATTCTCAATGTCCAGGTGGCAATTAGTGATAAGGCTTCAAAATGGCAAGCCTGTGACATCAAAACCACATGGCATTGCACCCTTCAAAGTAGTAAAGCGGTTACAGAGTAGCGATGAAATTGTTCTTTCTAGAATCAACTGGCCCACCAGCCTGCATTTTGTGAGACGAATGGCAATACCAAAGCATGTCCGTGTCTCCCCTAGACATCGGAATGGGTGTGCAGAATGTGCCTTTTTTTGGAAAAAATAGAAGAATGCCTAGAGAGATGCCTTTTCTTTTGGACTTTGGAGAAAAAAAACACAACAACAAAATAAGCCGGAGAAAAACAAGCACAGAGCGAGCCAGCCAGGAGTCGAACCTAGAATCTTCTGATCCGTAGTCAGACGCGTTATCCATTGCGCCACTGGCCCACCATTAGTAAAGACCCCCGATTGTTACAGACTTGTTGGTTTTCGATGTGACGGTGGCAAGCATTGATGTCTGCTCATTCTCACCTTGTTATCAGGAGAACAGACTACCAGCCCTCCAGCCCACCAGCCCACCAGCCCACAAGCCCACGAGCCCTCCAGCCCTCATGCCCACCAGCCCACGAGCCCTCCAGCCCACCATCCATCCCTGGTGGTCTAGTGGTTAGGATTCGGTGCTCTCACCGCCGCGGCCCGGGTTCGATTCCCGGTCAGGGAAAGCTCTTTTGCCTTCCAATTGTGGACTGCGAATTCAAGCTCTGCTGACAGCTGTGAGAAAGCCAGCTCCAAGCCAAAACATTGGTGGGAACATGAAAAAAACACCTCCTTCAAGCCGGAGTTGAACCAGCGACCTAAGGATGGCCAACACTCCAACCTACAGTCCCCCGCTCTACCAGCTGAGCTATCGAAGGGGCTAAGGGCTAGTCAGAACCTCGACATATCAGGGTTCTGTAGCTCTACTGCTGGCCAAAAAGTCACTTCTGGTGCAGGAAGATTTGCTGGATCAGAACCTCGACATATCAGGGTTCTGTAGCTCTACTGCTGGCCAAAAAGTCACTTCTGGTGCAGGAAGATTTGCTGGATTTTTGAGGAGGGAAGCAAAAAGGAGCATGCATTCCCATACCGGGAGTTGAACCCGGGCCGCCTGGGTGAAAACCAGGAATCCTAACCGCTAGACCATATGGGATCTGGACACTTTAAACTGGCCATGGGCTTCTGGCGCACTTTCCATACGTGTGGTCAGCGTGGGCGCAGGACCTTGTAGTGGCCTGTTGCTTTAGTTCTTTATAGTTTTTCACTCAACCCGGGGGTTCAGTGTATTTGGGCAGATTCCTGTGATTGCAGAATTGATTCCTCAAACTGGTAATTAAGCTCTTGTCCAAGTGAAAATACTTGTGTCATGCATCTGAAAACACACATGGCAACCGTTATCTAGAGGAAAAACTGCCTATCGTCGGTCTGTCAAGGTACAAAACTGACATGTTGTGAGGTTAATAATGAAAGTGAGACCAATTTTTAATCCGCAAAATTGCTGATTATTCGCTCGTTCAGTTTAATGCAGATTACAAATTATTCTCAATGTCCAGGTGGCAATTAGTGATAAGGCTTCAAAATGGCAAGCCTGTGACATCAAAACCACATGGCATTGCACCCTTCAAAGTAGTAAAGCGGTTAAAGAGTAGCGATGAAATTGTTCTTTCTAGAATCAACTGGCCCACCAGCCTGCATTTTGTGAGACGAATGGCAATACCAAAGCATGTCCGAGCCCACGAGCCCACGAGCCCTCCAGCCCTCCTGCCCACCAGCCCACGAGCCCTCCAGCCCACCATCCATCCCTGGTGGTCTAGTGGTTAGGATTCGGTGCTCTCACCGCCGCGGCCCGGGTTCGATTCCAGGGAAAGCTCTTTTGCCTTCCAATTGTGGACTGCGAATTCAAGCTCTGCTGACAGCTGTGAGAAAGCCAGCTCCAAGCCAAAACATTAGTGGGAACATGAAAAAAACACCTCCTGCAAGCCGGAGTTGAACCAGCGACCTAAGGCAACCTGCAAGCCGGAGTTGAACCAGCGACCTAAGGATGGCCAACACTCCAACCTACAGTCCCCCGCTCTACCAGCTGAGCTATCGAAGGGGCTAAGGGCTAGTCAGAACCTCGACATATCAGGGTTCTGTAGCTCTACTGCTGGCCAAAAAGTCACTTCTGGTGCAGGAAGATTTGCTGGATCAGAACCTCGACATATCAGGGTTCTGTAGCTCTACTGCTGGCCAAAAAGTCACTTCTGGTGCAGGAAGATTTGCTGGATTTTTGAGGAGGGAAGCAAAAAGGAGCATGCATTCCCATACCGGGAGTTGAACCCGGGCCGCCTGGGTGAAAACCAGGAATCCTAACCGCTAGACCATATGGGATTTGGACACTTTAAACTGGCCATGGGCTTCTGGCGCACTTTCCATACATGTGGTCAGCGTGGGCGCAGGACCTTGTAGTGGCCTGTTGCTTTAGTTCTGAGACTGTAACAATGTGATAATAATTTGGCAAAACAAGAATTATGCAAAAGGACGGTTTTCTGAATTATATAGTGTTGTATGCATTCAGGGAATCTGTTTTTTCACTCAACCCGGGGGTTCAGTGTATTTGGGCAGATTCCTGTGATTGCAGAATTGATTCCTCAAACTGGTAATTAAGCTCTTGTCCAAGTGAAAATACTCGTGTCATCCATTTGAAAACACACACGGCAACCTTTATCTAGAGGAAAAACTGGAGTCAACCCCTGGCTGCGTACAAGAAAACCAGGAATCCTAACTGCTAGACCATATGGGAACTGGCCAGCTTTAACTGGCCACAAGCTTGTGGGCCACTTTCCATAAATGTGGCCAGTGTGGGCGCAGGGTTTTGTAGTGGCCTGTTGCTTTTGGTGTGTGACTGTAACAATGTGATAATAATTTGGCAATACAAGAATCATCCGAAGGGACGGTTTACTGAAATATATAGTGTTGCATGCATTCAAGGGACATGTTTGTTGACTCACACATGGTTCAGTTTTTTGGCCAGAATCCTGTGATTGCTGAATTTATACCTCGAACTGGTAATTAAGGTCTTGTCCAGGTGAAAATACTTGTGTCATGCATCTGAAAACACACATGGCAACCGTTATCTAGAGGAAAAACTGCCTATCGTCGGTCTGTCAAGGTACAAAACTGACATGTTGTGAGGTTAATAATGAAAGTGAGACCAATTTTTAATATGCTGATTATTCGCTCGTTCAGTTTAATGCAGATTACAAATTATTCTCAATGTCCAGGTGGCAATTAGTGATAAGGCTTCAAAATGGCAAGCCTGTGACATCAAAACCACATGGCATTGCACCCTTCAAAGTAGTAAAGCGGTTACAGAGTAGCGATGAAATTGTTTATTCTAGAATCAACTGGCCCACCAGCCTGCATTTTGTGAGACGAATGGCAATACCAAAGCATGTCCGTGTCTCCCCTAGACATCGGAATGGGTGTGCAGAATGTGCCTTTTTTTGGAAAAAATAGAAGAATGCCTAGAGAGTTGCCTTTTCTTTTGGACTTTTGAGAAAAAAAACACAACAACAAAATAAGCCGGAGAAAAACAAGCACAGAGCGAGCCAGCCAGGAGTCGAACCTAGAATCTTCTGATCCGTAGTCAGATGCGTTATCCATTGCGCCACTGACCCACCAAAAGTAAAGACCCCCGATTGTTACAGACTTGTTGGTTTTCGATGTGACGATGGCAAGCATTGATGTCTGCTCATTCTCACCTTGTTATCAGGAGAACAGACTACCAGCCCTCCAGCCCTCCAGCCCTCCAGCCCACCAGCCCACTAGCCCAGCAGCCCACCAGCCCAGCAGCCCACCAGCCCAGCAGCCCACGAGCCCTCCAGCCCTCCCTGGTGGTCTAGTGGTTAGGATTCGGCGCTCTCACCGCCGCGGCCCGGGTTCGATTCCCGGTCAGGGAAAGTTCTTTTGCCTTCCAATTGTGGACTGCGAATTCAAGCTCTGCTGACAGCTGTGAGAAAGCCAGCTCCAAGCCAAAACATTGGTGGGAACATGAAAAAAACACCTCCTTCGAGCCGGAGTTGAACCAGCGACATAAGGATGGCCAACACTCCAACCTACAGTCCTCCGCTCTACCAGCTGAGCTATCGAAGGGGCTAAGGGCTAGTCAGAACCTCGACATATCAGGGTTCTGTAGCTCTACTGCTGGCCAAAAAGTCACTTCTGGTGCAGGAAGATTTGCTGGATTTTTGAGGAGGGAAGCAAAAAGGAGCATGCATTCCCATACCGGGAGTTGAACCCGGGCCGCCTGGGTGAAAACCAGGAATCCTAACCGCTAGACCATATGGGATCTGAACACTTTAAACTGGCCATGGGCTTCTGGCGCACTTTCCATACATGTGGTCAGCGTGGGCGCAGGACCTTGTAGTGGCCTGTTGCTTTAGTTCTGTGACTGTAACAATGTGATAATAATTTGGCAAAACAAGAATTATCCAAAAGGACGGTTTTCTGAATTATATAGTGTTGTATGCATTCAGGGAATCTGTTTTTTCACTCAACCCGGGGGTTCAGTGTATTTGGGCAGATTCCTGTGATTGCAGAATTGATTCCTCAAACTGGTAATTAAGCTCTTGTCCAAGTGAAAATACTCGTGTCATCCATTTGAAAACACACACGGCAACCTTTATCTAGAGGAAAAACTGGAGTCAACCCCTGGCTGCGTATGAGAAAACCAGGAATCCTAACTGCTAGACCATATGGGAACTGGCCAGCTTTAACTGGCCACAAGCTTGTGGGCCACTTTCCATAAATGTGGCCAGTGTGGGCGCAGGGTTTTGTAGTGGCCTGTTGCTTTTGGTGTGTGACTGTAACAATGTGATAATAATTTGGCAATACAAGAATCATCCGAAGGGACGGTTTACTGAAATATATAGTGTTGCATGCATTCAAGGGACATGTTTGTTGACTCACACATGGTTCAGTTTTTTGGCCAGAATCCTGTGATTGCTGAATTTATACCTCGAACTGGTAATTAAGGTCTTGTCCAGGTGAAAATACTTGTGTCATGCATCTGAAAACACACATGGCAACCGTTATCTAGAGGAAAAACTGCCTATCGTCGGTCTGTCAAGGTACAAAACTGACATGTTGTGAGGTTAATAATGAAAGTGAGACCAATTTTTAATATGCTGATTATTCGCTCGTTCAGTTTAATGCAGATTACAAATTATTCTCAATGTCCAGGTGGCAATTAGTGATAAGGCTTCAAAATGGCAAGCCTGTGACATCAAAACCACATGGCATTGCACCCTTCAAAGTAGTAAAGCGGTTACAGAGTAGCGATGAAATTGTTTATTCTAGAATCAACTGGCCCACCAGCCTGCATTTTGTGAGACGAATGGCAATACCAAAGCATGTCCGTGTCTCCCCTAGACATCGGAATGGGTGTGCAGAATGTGCCTTTTTTTGGAAAAAATAGAAGAATGCCTAGAGAGTTGCCTTTTCTTTTGGACTTTTGAGAAAAAAAACACAACAACAAAATAAGCCGGAGAAAAACAAGCACAGAGCGAGCCAGCCAGGAGTCGAACCTAGAATCTTCTGATCCGTAGTCAGATGCGTTATCCATTGCGCCACTGACCCACCAAAAGTAAAGACCCCCGATTGTTACAGACTTGTTGGTTTTCGATGTGACGATGGCAAGCATTGATGTCTGCTCATTCTCACCTTGTTATCAGGAGAACAGACTACCAGCCCTCCAGCCCTCCAGCCCTCCAGCCCACCAGCCCACTAGCCCAGCAGCCCACCAGCCCAGCAGCCCACCAGCCCAGCAGCCCACGAGCCCTCCAGCCCTCCCTGGTGGTCTAGTGGTTAGGATTCGGCGCTCTCACCGCCGCGGCCCGGGTTCGATTCCCGGTCAGGGAAAGTTCTTTTGCCTTCCAATTGTGGACTGCGAATTCAAGCTCTGCTGACAGCTGTGAGAAAGCCAGCTCCAAGCCAAAACATTGGTGGGAACATGAAAAAAACACCTCCTTCGAGCCGGAGTTGAACCAGCGACCTAAGGATGGCCAACACTCCAACCTACAGTCCTCCGCTCTACCAGCTGAGCTATCGAAGGGGCTAAGGGCTAGTCAGAACCTCGACATATCAGGGTTCTGTAGCTCTACTGCTGGCCAAAAAGTCACTTCTGGTGCAGGAAGATTTGCTGGATTTTTGAGGAGGGAAGCAAAAAGGAGCATGCATTCCCATACCGGGAGTTGAACCCGGGCCGCCTGGGTGAAAACCAGGAATCCTAACCGCTAGACCATATGGGATCTGAACACTTTAAACTGGCCATGGGCTTCTGGCGCACTTTCCATACATGTGGTCAGCGTGGGCGCAGGACCTTGTAGTGGCCTGTTGCTTTAGTTCTGTGACTGTAACAATGTGATAATAATTTGGCAAAACAAGAATTATCCAAAAGGACGGTTTTCTGAATTATATAGTGTTGTATGCATTCAGGGAATCTGTTTTTTCACTCAACCCGGGGGTTCAGTGTATTTGGGCAGATTCCTGTGATTGCAGAATTGATTCCTCAAACTGGTAATTAAGCTCTTGTCCAAGTGAAAATACTCGTGTCATCCATTTGAAAACACACACGGCAACCTTTATCTAGAGGAAAAACTGGAGTCAACCCCTGGCTGCGTATGAGAAAACCAGGAATCCTAACTGCTAGACCATATGGGAACTGGCCAGCTTTAACTGGCCACAAGCTTGTGGGCCACTTTCCATAAATGTGGCCAGTGTGGGCGCAGGGTTTTGTAGTGGCCTGTTGCTTTTGGTGTGTGACTGTAACAATGTGATAATAATTTGGCAATACAAGAATCATCCGAAGGGACGGTTTACTGAAATATATAGTGTTGCATGCATTCAAGGGACATGTTTGTTGACTCACACATGGTTCAGTTTTTTGGCCAGAATCCTGTGATTGCTGAATTTATACCTCGAACTGGTAATTAAGGTCTTGTCCAGGTGAAAATACTTGTGTCATGCATCTGAAAACACACATGGCAACCGTTATCTAGAGGAAAAACTGCCTATCGTCGGTCTGTCAAGGTACAAAACTGACATGTTGTGAGGTTAATAATGAAAGTGAGACCAATTTTTAATATGCTGATTATTCGCTCGTTCAGTTTAATGCAGATTACAAATTATTCTCAATGTCCAGGTGGCAATTAGTGATAAGGCTTCAAAATGGCAAGCCTGTGACATCAAAACCACATGGCATTGCACCCTTCAAAGTAGTAAAGCGGTTACAGAGTAGCGATGAAATTGTTCTTTCTAGAATCAACTGGCCCACCAGCCTGCATTTTGTGAGACGAATGGCAATACCAAAGCATGTCCGTGTCTCCCCTAGACATCGGAATGGGTGTGCAGAATGTGCCTTTTTTTGGAAAAAATAGAAGAATGCCTAGAGAGTTGCCAATTCTTTTGGACTTTGGAGAAAAAAAACACAACAACAAAATAAGCCGGAGAAAAACAAGCACAGAGCGAGCCAGCCAGGAGTCGAACCTAGAATCTTCTGATCCTTAGTCAGACGCGTTATCCATTGCGCCACTGGCCCGCCATTAGTAAAGACCCCCGATTGTTACAGACTTGTTGGTTTTCGATGTGAAGGTGGCAAGCATTGATGTCTGCTCATTCTCACCTTGTTATCAGGAGAACAGACTACCAGCCCACCATCCCACAAGCCCACGAGCCCTCCAGCCCTCCTGCCCACCAGCCCACGAGCCCTCCAGCCCACCATCCATCCCTGGTGGTCTAGTGGTTAGGATTCGGCGCTCTCACCGCCGCGGCCCGGGTTCGATTCCCGGTCAGGGAAAGCTCTTTTGCCTTCCAATTGTGGACTGCGAATTCAAGCTCTGCTGACAGCTGTGAGAAAGCCAGCTCCAAGCCAAAACATTGGTGGGAACATGAAAAAAACACCTCCTTCGAGCCGGAGTTGAACCAGCGACCTAAGGATGGCCAACACTCCAACCTACAGTCCTCCGCTCTACCAGCTGAGCTATCGAAGGGGCTAAGGGCTAGTCAGAACCTCGACATATCAGGGTTCTGTAGCTCTACTGCTGGCCAAAAAGTCACTTCTGGTGCAGGAAGATTTGCTGGATTTTTGAGGAGGGAAGCAAAAAGGAGCATGCATTCCCATACCGGGAGTTGAACCCGGGCCGCCTGGGTGAAAACCAGGAATCCTAACCGCTAGACCATATGGGATCTGGACACTTTAAACTGGCCATGGGCTTCTTGCGCACTTTCCATACATGTGGTCAGCGTGGGCGCAGGACCTTGTAGTGGCCTGTTGCTTTAGTTCTGTGACTGTAACAATGTGATAATAATTTGGCAAAACAAGAATTATCCAAAAGGACGGTTTTCTGAATTATATAGTGTTGTATGCATTCAGGGAATCTGTTTTTTCACTCAACCCGGGGGTTCAGTGTATTTGGGCAGATTCCTGTGATTGCAGAATTGATTCCTCAAACTGGTAATTAAGCTCTTGTCCAAGTGAAAATACTTGTGTCATGCATCTGAAAACACACACGGCAACCTTTATCTAGAGGAAAAACTGGAGTCAACCCCTGGCTGCGTACGAGAAAACCAGGAATCCTAACTGCTAGACCATATGGGAACTGGCCAGCTTTAACTGGCCACAAGCTTGTGGGCCACTTTCCATAAATGTGGCCAGTGTGGGCGCAGGGTTTTGTAGTGGCCTGTTGCTTTTGGTGTGTGACTGTAACAATGTGATAATAATTTGGCAATACAAGAATCATCCGAAGGGACGGTTTACTGAAATATATAGTGTTGCATGCATTCAAGGGACATGTTTGTTGACTCACACATGGTTCAGTTTTTTGGCCAGAATCCTGTGATTGCTGAATTTATACCTCGAACTGGTAATTAAGGTCTTGTCCAGGTGAAAATACTTGTGTCATGCATCTGAAAACACACATGGCAACCGTTATCTAGAGGAAAAACTGCCCATCGTCGGTCTGTCAAGGTACAAAACTGACATGTTGTGAGGTTAATAATGAAAGTGAGACCAATTTTTAATCCGCAAAATTGCTGATTATTCGCTCGTTCAGTTTAATGCAGATTACAAATTATTCTCAATGTCCAGGTGGCAATTAGTGATAAGGCTTCAAAATGGCAAGCCTGTGACATCAAAACCACATGGCATTGCACCCTTCAAAGTAGTAAAGCGGTTAAAGAGTAGCGATGAAATTGTTCTTTCTAGAATCAACTGGCCCACCAGCCTGCATTTTGTGAGACGAATGGCAATACCAAAGCATGTCCGTGTCTCCCCTAGACATCGGAATGGGTGTGTAGAATGTGCCTTTTTTTGGAAAAAATAGAAGAATGCCTAGAGAGATGCCTTTTCTTTTGGACTTTGGAGAAAAAAAACACAACAACAAAATAAGCCGGAGAAAAACAAGCACAGAGCGAGCCAGCCAGGAGTCGAACCTAGAATCTTCTGATCCGTAGTCAGACGCGTTATCCATTGCGCCACTGGCCCACCATTAGTAAAGACCCCCGATTGTTACAGACTTGTTGGTTTTCGATGTGACGGTGGCAAGCATTGATGTCTGCTCATTCTCACCTTGTTATCAGGAGAACAGACTACCAGCCCTCCAGCCCACCAGCCCACCAGCCCACAAGCCCACGAGCCCTCCAGCCCTCCTGCCCACCAGCCCACGAGCCCTCCAGCCCACCATCCATCCCTGGTGGTCTAGTGGTTAGGATTCGGTGCTCTAACCGCCGCGGCCCGGGTTCGATTCCCGGTCAGGGAAAGCTCTTTTGCCTTCCAATTGTGGACTGCGAATTCAAGCTCTGCTGACAGCTGTGAGAAAGCCAGCTCCAAGCCAAAACATTGGTGGGAACATGAAAAAAACACCTCCTTCAAGCCGGAGTTGAACCAGCGACCTAAGGATGGCCAACACTCCAACCTACAGTCCCCCGCTCTACCAGCTGAGCTATCGAAGGGGCTAAGGGCTAGTCAGAACCTCGACATATCAGGGTTCTGTAGCTCTACTGCTGGCCAAAAAGTCACTTCTGGTGCAGGAAGATTTGCTGGATCAGAACCTCGACATATCAGGGTTCTGTAGCTCTACTGCTGGCCAAAAAGTCACTTCTGGTGCAGGAAGATTTGCTGGATTTTTGAGGAGGGAAGCAAAAAGGAGCATGCATTCCCATACCGGGAGTTGAACCCGGGCCGCCTGGGTGAAAACCAGGAATCCTAACCGCTAGACCATATGGGATCTGAACACTTTAAACTGGCCATGGGCTTCTGGCGCACTTTCCATACATGTGGTCAGCGTGGGCGCAGGACCTTGTAGTGGCCTGTTGCTTTAGTTCTGTGACTGTAACAATGTGATAATAATTTGGCAAAACAAGAATTATCCAAAAGGACGGTTTTCTGAATTATATAGTGTTGTATGCATTCAGGGAATCTGTTTTTTCACTCAACCCGGGGGTTCAGTGTATTTGGGCAGATTCCTGTGATTGCAGAATTGATTCCTCAAACTGGTAATTAAGCTCTTGTCCAAGTGAAAATACTCGTGTCATCCATTTGAAAACACACACGGCAACCTTTATCTAGAGGAAAAACTGGAGTCAACCCCTGGCTGCGTATGAGAAAACCAGGAATCCTAACTGCTAGACCATATGGGAACTGGCCAGCTTTAACTGGCCACAAGCTTGTGGGCCACTTTCCATAAATGTGGCCAGTGTGGGCGCAGGGTTTTGTAGTGGCCTGTTGCTTTTGGTGTGTGACTGTAACAATGTGATAATAATTTGGCAATACAAGAATCATCCGAAGGGACGGTTTACTGAAATATATAGTGTTGCATGCATTCAAGGGACATGTTTGTTGACTCACACATGGTTCAGTTTTTTGGCCAGAATCCTGTGATTGCTGAATTTATACCTCGAACTGGTAATTAAGGTCTTGTCCAGGTGAAAATACTTGTGTCATGCATCTGAAAACACACATGGCAACCGTTATCTAGAGGAAAAACTGCCTATCGTCGGTCTGTCAAGGTACAAAACTGACATGTTGTGAGGTTAATAATGAAAGTGAGACCAATTTTTAATATGCTGATTATTCGCTCGTTCAGTTTAATGCAGATTACAAATTATTCTCAATGTCCAGGTGGCAATTAGTGATAAGGCTTCAAAATGGCAAGCCTGTGACATCAAAACCACATGGCATTGCACCCTTCAAAGTAGTAAAGCGGTTACAGAGTAGCGATGAAATTGTTCTTTCTAGAATCAACTGGCCCACCAGCCTGCATTTTGTGAGACGAATGGCAATACCAAAGCATGTCCGTGTTTCCCCTAGACATCGGAATGGGTGTGCAGAATGTGCCTTTTTTTGGAAAAAATAGAAGAATGCCTAGAGAGTTGCCTTTTCTTTTGGACTTTGGAGAAAAAAAACACAACAACAAAATAAGCCGGAGAAAAACAAGCACAGAGCGAGCCAGCCAGGAGTCGAACCTAGAATCTTCTGATCCCTAGTCAGACGCGTTATCCATTGCGCCACTGGCCCACCATTAGTAAAGACCCCCGATTGTTACAGACTTGTTGGTTTTCGATGTGACGGTGGCAAGCATTGATGTCTGCTCATTCTCACCTTGTTATCAGGAGAACAGACTACCAGCCCTCCAGCCCACCAGCCCACCATCCCACAAGCCCACGAGCCCTCCAGCCCTCCTGCCCACCAGCCCACGAGCCCTCCAGCCCACCATCCATCCCTGGTGGTCTAGTGGTTAGGATTCGGTGCTCTCACCGCCGCGGCCCGGGTTCGATTCCCGGTCAGGGAAAGCTCTTTTGCCTTCCAATTGTGGACTGCGAATTCAAGCTCTGCTGACAGCTGTGAGAAAGCCAGCTCCAAGCCAAAACATTGGTGGGAACATGAAAAAAACACCTCCTTCGAGCCGGAGTTGAACCAGCGACCTAAGGATGGCCAACACTCCAACCTACAGTCCTCCGCTCTACCAGCTGAGCTATCGAAGGGGCTAAGGGCTAGTCAGAACCTCGACATATCAGGGTTCTGTAGCTCTACTGCTGGCCAAAAAGTCACTTCTGGTGCAGGAAGATTTGCTGGATCAGAACCTCGACATATCAGGGTTCTGTAGCTCTACTGCTGGCCAAAAAGTCACTTCTGGTGCAGGAAGATTTGCTGGATTTTTGAGGAGGGAAGCAAAAAGGAGCATGCATTCCCATACCGGGAGTTGAACCCGGACCGCCTGGGTGAAAACCAGGAATCCTAACCGCTAGACCATATGGGATTTGGACACTTTAAACTGGCCATGGGCTTCTGGCGCACTTTCCATACATATGGTCAGCGTGGGCGCAGGACCTTGTAGTGGCCTGTTGCTTTAGTTCTGTGACTGTAACAATGTGATAATAATTTGGCAAAACAAGAATTATGCAAAAGGACGGTTTTCTGAATTATATAGTGTTGTATGCATTCAGGGAATCTGTTTTTTCACTCAACCCGGGGGTTCAGTGTATTTGGGCAGATTCCTGTGATTGCAGAATTGATTCCTCAAACTGGTAATTAAGCTCTTGTCCAAGTGAAAATACTCGTGTCATCCATTTGAAAACACACACGGCAACCTTTATCTAGAGGAAAAACTGGAGTCAACCCCTGGCTGCGTACAAGAAAACCAGGAATCCTAACTGCTAGACCATATGGGAACTGGCCAGCTTTAACTGGCCACAAGCTTGTGGGCCACTTTCCATAAATGTGGCCAGTGTGGGCGCAGGGTTTTGTAGTGGCCTGTTGCTTTTGGTGTGTGACTGTAACAATGTGATAATAATTTGGCAATACAAGAATCATCCGAAGGGACGGTTTACTGAAATATATAGTGTTGCATGCATTCAAGGGACATGTTTGTTGACTCACACATGGTTCAGTTTTTTGGCCAGAATCCTGTGATTGCTGAATTTATACCTCGAACTGGTAATTAAGGTCTTGTCCAGGTGAAAATACTTGTGTCATGCATCTGAAAACACACATGGCAACCGTTATCTAGAGGAAAAACTGCCTATCGTCGGTCTGTCAAGGTACAAAACTGACATGTTGTGAGGTTAATAATGAAAGTGAGACCAATTTTTAATATGCTGATTATTCGCTCGTTCAGTTTAATGCAGATTACAAATTATTCTCAATGTCCAGGTGGCAATTAGTGATAAGGCTTCAAAATGGCAAGCCTGTGACATCAAAACCACATGGCATTGCACCCTTCAAAGTAGTAAAGCGGTTACAGAGTAGCGATGAAATTGTTTATTCTAGAATCAACTGGCCCACCAGCCTGCATTTTGTGAGACGAATGGCAATACCAAAGCATGTCCGTGTCTCCCCTAGACATCGGAATGGGTGTGCAGAATGTGCCTTTTTTTGGAAAAAATAGAAGAATGCCTAGAGAGTTGCCTTTTCTTTTGGACTTTTGAGAAAAAAAACACAACAACAAAATAAGCCGGAGAAAAACAAGCACAGAGCGAGCCAGCCAGGAGTCGAACCTAGAATCTTCTGATCCGTAGTCAGATGCGTTATCCATTGCGCCACTGACCCACCAAAAGTAAAGACCCCCGATTGTTACAGACTTGTTGGTTTTCGATGTGACGGTGGCAAGCATTGATGTCTGCTCATTCTCACCTTGTTATCAGGAGAACAGACTACCAGCCCTCCAGCCCTCCAGCCCACCAGCCCAGCAGCCCACGAGCCCTCCAGCCCACCATCCCTCCCTGGTGGTCTAGTGGTTAGGATTCGGCGCTCTCACCGCCGCGGCCCGGGTTCGATTCCCGGTCAGGGAAAGCTCTTTTGCCTTCCAATTGTGGACTGCGAATTCAAGCTCTGCTGACAGCTGTGAGAAAGCCAGCTCCAAGCCAAAACATTGGTGGGAACATGAAAAAAACACCTCCTTCGAGCCGGAGTTGAACCAGCGACCTAAGGATGGCCAACACTCCAACCTACAGTCCTCCGCTCTACCAGCTGAGCTATCGAAGGGGCTAAGGGCTAGTCAGAACCTCGACATATCAGGGTTCTGTAGCTCTACTGCTGGCCAAAAAGTCACTTCTGGTGCAGGAAGATTTGCTGGATCAGAACCTCGACATATCAGGGTTCTGTAGCTCTACTGCTGGCCAAAAAGTCACTTCTGGTGCAGGAAGATTTGCTGGATTTTTGAGGAGGGAAGCAAAAAGGAGCATGCATTCCCATACCGGGAGTTGAACCCGGACCGCCTGGGTGAAAACCAGGAATCCTAACCGCTAGACCATATGGGATTTGGACACTTTAAACTGGCCATGGGCTTCTGGCGCACTTTCCATACATATGGTCAGCGTGGGCGCAGGACCTTGTAGTGGCCTGTTGCTTTAGTTCTGTGACTGTAACAATGTGATAATAATTTGGCAAAACAAGAATTATGCAAAAGGACGGTTTTCTGAATTATATAGTGTTGTATGCATTCAGGGAATCTGTTTTTTCACTCAACCCGGGGGTTCAGTGTATTTGGGCAGATTCCTGTGATTGCAGAATTGATTCCTCAAACTGGTAATTAAGCTCTTGTCCAAGTGAAAATACTCGTGTCATCCATTTGAAAACACACACGGCAACCTTTATCTAGAGGAAAAACTGGAGTCAACCCCTGGCTGCGTACAAGAAAACCAGGAATCCTAACTGCTAGACCATATGGGAACTGGCCAGCTTTAACTGGCCACAAGCTTGTGGGCCACTTTCCATAAATGTGGCCAGTGTGGGCGCAGGGTTTTGTAGTGGCCTGTTGCTTTTGGTGTGTGACTGTAACAATGTGATAATAATTTGGCAATACAAGAATCATCCGAAGGGACGGTTTACTGAAATATATAGTGTTGCATGCATTCAAGGGACATGTTTGTTGACTCACACATGGTTCAGTTTTTTGGCCAGAATCCTGTGATTGCTGAATTTATACCTCGAACTGGTAATTAAGGTCTTGTCCAGGTGAAAATACTTGTGTCATGCATCTGAAAACACACATGGCAACCGTTATCTAGAGGAAAAACTGCCTATCGTCGGTCTGTCAAGGTACAAAACTGACATGTTGTGAGGTTAATAATGAAAGTGAGACCAATTTTTAATATGCTGATTATTCGCTCGTTCAGTTTAATGCAGATTACAAATTATTCTCAATGTCCAGGTGGCAATTAGTGATAAGGCTTCAAAATGGCAAGCCTGTGACATCAAAACCACATGGCATTGCACCCTTCAAAGTAGTAAAGCGGTTACAGAGTAGCGATGAAATTGTTTATTCTAGAATCAACTGGCCCACCAGCCTGCATTTTGTGAGACGAATGGCAATACCAAAGCATGTCCGTGTCTCCCCTAGACATCGGAATGGGTGTGCAGAATGTGCCTTTTTTTGGAAAAAATAGAAGAATGCCTAGAGAGTTGCCTTTTCTTTTGGACTTTTGAGAAAAAAAACACAACAACAAAATAAGCCGGAGAAAAACAAGCACAGAGCGAGCCAGCCAGGAGTCGAACCTAGAATCTTCTGATCCGTAGTCAGATGCGTTATCCATTGCGCCACTGACCCACCAAAAGTAAAGACCCCCGATTGTTACAGACTTGTTGGTTTTCGATGTGACGATGGCAAGCATTGATGTCTGCTCATTCTCACCTTGTTATCAGGAGAACAGACTACCAGCCCTCCAGCCCTCCAGCCCTCCAGCCCACCAGCCCACTAGCCCAGCAGCCCACCAGCCCAGCAGCCCACGAGCCCTCCAGCCCTCCCTGGTGGTCTAGTGGTTAGGATTCGGCGCTCTCACCGCCGCGGCCCGGGTTCGATTCCCGGTCAGGGAAAGTTCTTTTGCCTTCCAATTGTGGACTGCGAATTCAAGCTCTGCTGACAGCTGTGAGAAAGCCAGCTCCAAGCCAAAACATTGGTGGGAACATGAAAAAAACACCTCCTTCGAGCCGGAGTTGAACCAGCGACCTAAGGATGGCCAACACTCCAACCTACAGTCCTCCGCTCTACCAGCTGAGCTATCGAAGGGGCTAAGGGCTAGTCAGAACCTCGACATATCAGGGTTCTGTAGCTCTACTGCTGGCCAAAAAGTCACTTCTGGTGCAGGAAGATTTGCTGGATTTTTGAGGAGGGAAGCAAAAAGGAGCATGCATTCCCATACCGGGAGTTGAACCCGGGCCGCCTGGGTGAAAACCAGGAATCCTAACCGCTAGACCATATGGGATCTGAACACTTTAAACTGGCCATGGGCTTCTGGCGCACTTTCCATACATGTGGTCAGCGTGGGCGCAGGACCTTGTAGTGGCCTGTTGCTTTAGTTCTGTGACTGTAACAATGTGATAATAATTTGGCAAAACAAGAATTATCCAAAAGGACGGTTTTCTGAATTATATAGTGTTGTATGCATTCAGGGAATCTGTTTTTTCACTCAACCCGGGGGTTCAGTGTATTTGGGCAGATTCCTGTGATTGCAGAATTGATTCCTCAAACTGGTAATTAAGCTCTTGTCCAAGTGAAAATACTCGTGTCATCCATTTGAAAACACACACGGCAACCTTTATCTAGAGGAAAAACTGGAGTCAACCCCTGGCTGCGTATGAGAAAACCAGGAATCCTAACTGCTAGACCATATGGGAACTGGCCAGCTTTAACTGGCCACAAGCTTGTGGGCCACTTTCCATAAATGTGGCCAGTGTGGGCGCAGGGTTTTGTAGTGGCCTGTTGCTTTTGGTGTGTGACTGTAACAATGTGATAATAATTTGGCAATACAAGAATCATCCGAAGGGACGGTTTACTGAAATATATAGTGTTGCATGCATTCAAGGGACATGTTTGTTGACTCACACATGGTTCAGTTTTTTGGCCAGAATCCTGTGATTGCTGAATTTATACCTCGAACTGGTAATTAAGGTCTTGTCCAGGTGAAAATACTTGTGTCATGCATCTGAAAACACACATGGCAACCGTTATCTAGAGGAAAAACTGCCTATCGTCGGTCTGTCAAGGTACAAAACTGACATGTTGTGAGGTTAATAATGAAAGTGAGACCAATTTTTAATATGCTGATTATTCGCTCGTTCAGTTTAATGCAGATTACAAATTATTCTCAATGTCCAGGTGGCAATTAGTGATAAGGCTTCAAAATGGCAAGCCTGTGACATCAAAACCACATGGCATTGCACCCTTCAAAGTAGTAAAGCGGTTACAGAGTAGCGATGAAATTGTTCTTTCTAGAATCAACTGGCCCACCAGCCTGCATTTTGTGAGACGAATGGCAATACCAAAGCATGTCCGTGTCTCCCCTAGACATCGGAATGGGTGTGCAGAATGTGCCTTTTTTTGGAAAAAATAGAAGAATGCCTAGAGAGTTGCCAATTCTTTTGGACTTTGGAGAAAAAAAACACAACAACAAAATAAGCCGGAGAAAAACAAGCACAGAGCGAGCCAGCCAGGAGTCGAACCTAGAATCTTCTGATCCTTAGTCAGACGCGTTATCCATTGCGCCACTGGCCCACCATTAGTAAAGACCCCCGATTGTTACAGACTTGTTGGTTTTCGATGTGACGGTGGCAAGCATTGATGTCTGCTCATTCTCACCTTGTTATCAGGAGAACAGACTACCAGCCCACCATCCCACAAGCCCACGAGCCCACCAGCCCACGAGCCCTCCAGCCCACCATCCATCCCTGGTGGTCTAGTGGTTAGGATTCGGCGCTCTCACCGCCGCGGCCCGGGTTCGATTCCCGGTCAGGGAAAGCTCTTTTGCCTTCCAATTGTGGACTGCGAATTCAAGCTCTGCTGACAGCTGTGAGAAAGCCAGCTCCAAGCCAAAACATTGGTGGGAACATGAAAAAAACACCTCCTTCGAGCCGGAGTTGAACCAGCGACCTAAGGATGGCCAACACTCCAACCTACAGTCCTCCGCTCTACCAGCTGAGCTATCGAAGGGGCTAAGGGCTAGTCAGAACAAGAATTATCCAAAAGGACGGTTTTCTGAATTATATAGTGTTGTATGCATTCAGGGAATCTGTTTTTTCACTCAACCCGGGGGTTCAGTGTATTTGGGCAGATTCCTGTGATTGCAGAATTGATTCCTCAAACTGGTAATTAAGCTCTTGTCCAAGTGAAAATACTTGTGTCATGCATCTGAAAACACACACGGCAACCTTTATCTAGAGGAAAAACTGGAGTCAACCCCTGGCTGCGTACGAGAAAACCAGGAATCCTAACTGCTAGACCATATGGGAACTGGCCAGCTTTAACTGGCCACAAGCTTGTGGGCCACTTTCCATAAATGTGGCCAGTGTGGGCGCAGGGTTTTGTAGTGGCCTGTTGCTTTTGGTGTGTGACTGTAACAATGTGATAATAATTTGGCAATACAAGAATCATCCGAAGGGACGGTTTACTGAAATATATAGTGTTGCATGCATTCAAGGGACATGTTTGTTGACTCACACATGGTTCAGTTTTTTGGCCAGAATCCTGTGATTGCTGAATTTATACCTCGAACTGGTAATTAAGGTCTTGTCCAGGTGAAAATACTTGTGTCATGCATCTGAAAACACACATGGCAACCGTTATCTAGAGGAAAAACTGCCCATCGTCGGTCTGTCAAGGTACAAAACTGACATGTTGTGAGGTTAATAATGAAAGTGAGACCAATTTTTAATCCGCAAAATTGCTGATTATTCGCTCGTTCAGTTTAATGCAGATTACAAATTATTCTCAATGTCCAGGTGGCAATTAGTGATAAGGCTTCAAAATGGCAAGCCTGTGACATCAAAACCACATGGCATTGCACCCTTCAAAGTAGTAAAGCGGTTAAAGAGTAGCGATGAAATTGTTCTTTCTAGAATCAACTGGCCCACCAGCCTGCATTTTGTGAGACGAATGGCAATACCAAAGCATGTCCGTGTCTCCCCTAGACATCGGAATGGGTGTGTAGAATGTGCCTTTTTTTGGAAAAAATAGAAGAATGCCTAGAGAGATGCCTTTTCTTTTGGACTTTGGAGAAAAAAAACACAACAACAAAATAAGCCGGAGAAAAACAAGCACAGAGCGAGCCAGCCAGGAGTCGAACCTAGAATCTTCTGATCCGTAGTCAGACGCGTTATCCATTGCGCCACTGGCCCACCATTAGTAAAGACCCCCGATTGTTACAGACTTGTTGGTTTTCGATGTGACGGTGGCAAGCATTGATGTCTGCTCATTCTCACCTTGTTATCAGGAGAACAGACTACCAGCCCTCCAGCCCACCAGCCCACCAGCCCACGAGCCCTCCAGCCCTCCTGCCCACCAGCCCACGAGCCCTCCAGGCCACCATCCATCCCTGGTGGTCTAGTGGTTAGGATTCGGCGCTCTCACCGCCGCGGCCCGGGTTCGATTCCCGGTCAGGGAAAGCTCTTTTGCCTTCCAATTGTGGACTGCGAATTCAAGCTCTGCTGACAGCTGTGAGAAAGCCAGCTCCAAGCCAAAACATTGGTGGGAACATGAAAAAAACACCTCCTTCGAGCCGGAGTTGAACCAGCGACCTAAGGATGGCCAACACTCCAACCTACAGTCCTCCGCTCTACCAGCTGAGCTATCGAAGGGGCTAAGGGCTAGTCAGAACCTCGACATATCAGGGTTCTGTAGCTCTACTGCTGGCCAAAAAGTCACTTCTGGTGCAGGAAGATTTGCTGGATCAGAACCTCGACATATCAGGGTTCTGTAGCTCTACTGCTGGCCAAAAAGTCACTTCTGGTGCAGGAAGATTTGCTGGATTTTTGAGGAGGGAAGCAAAAAGGAGCATGCATTCCCATACCGGGAGTTGAAGCCGGGCCGCCTGGGTGAAAACCAGGAATCCTAACCGCTAGACCATATGGGATTTGGACACTTTAAACTGGCCATGGGCTTCTGGCGCACTTTCCATACATGTGGTCAGCGTGGGTGCAGGACCTTGTAGTGGCCTGTTGCTTTAGTTCTGTGACTGTAACAATGTGATAATAATTTGGCAAAACAAGAATTATCCAAAATGACGGTTTTCTGAATTATATAGTGTTGTATGCATTCAGGGAATCTGTTTTTTCACTCAACCCGGGGGTTCAGTGTATTTGGGCAGATTCCTGTGATTGCAGAATTGATTCCTCAAACTGGTAATTAAGCTCTTGTCCAAGTGAAAATACTCGTGTCATCCATTTGAAAACACACACGGCAACCTTTATCTAGAGGAAAAACTGGAGTCAACCCCTGGCTGCGTACGAGAAAACCAGGAATCCTAACTGCTAGACCATATGGGAACTGGCCAGCTTTAACTGGCCACAAGCTTGTGGGCCACTTTCCATAAATGTGGCCAGTGTGGGCGCAGGGTTTTGTAGTGGCCTGTTGCTTTTGGTGTGTGACTGTAACAATGTGATAATAATTTGGCAATACAAGAATCATCCGAAGGGACGGTTTACTGAAATATATAGTGTTGCATGCATTCAAGGGACATGTTTGTTGACTCACACATGGTTCAGTTTTTTGGCCAGAATCCTGTGATTGCTGAATTTATACCTCGAACTGGTAATTAAGGTCTTGTCCAGGTGAAAATACTTGTGTCATGCATCTGAAAACACACATGGCAACCGTTATCTAGAGGAAAAACTGCCTATCGTCGGTCTGTCAAGGTACAAAACTGACATGTTGTGAGGTTAATAATGAAAGTGAGACCAATTTTTAATATGCTGATTATTCGCTCGTTCAGTTTAATGCAGATTACAAATTATTCTCAATGTCCAGGTGGCAATTAGTGATAAGGCTTCAAAATGGCAAGCCTGTGACATCAAAACCACATGGCATTGCACCCTTCAAAGTAGTAAAGCGGTTACAGAGTAGCGATGAAATTGTTCTTTCTAGAATCAACTGGCCCACCAGCCTGCATTTTGTGAGACGAATGGCAATACCAAAGCATGTCCGTGTCTCCCCTAGACATCGGAATGGGTGTGCAGAATGTGCCTTTTTTTGGAAAAAATAGAAGAATGCCTAGAGAGTTGCCAATTCTTTTGGACTTTGGAGAAAAAAAACACAACAACAAAATAAGCCGGAGAAAAACAAGCACAGAGCGAGCCAGCCAGGAGTCGAACCTAGAATCTTCTGATCCTTAGTCAGACGCGTTATCCATTGCGCCACTGGCCCACCATTAGTAAAGACCCCCGATTGTTACAGACTTGTTGGTTTTCGATGTGACGGTGGCAAGCATTGATGTCTGCTCATTCTCACCTTGTTATCAGGAGAACAGACTACCAGCCCACCATCCCACAAGCCCACGAGCCCACCAGCCCACGAGCCCTCCAGCCCACCATCCATCCCTGGTGGTCTAGTGGTTAGGATTCGGCGCTCTCACCGCCGCGGCCCGGGTTCGATTCCCGGTCAGGGAAAGCTCTTTTGCCTTCCAATTGTGGACTGCGAATTCAAGCTCTGCTGACAGCTGTGAGAAAGCCAGCTCCAAGCCAAAACATTGGTGGGAACATGAAAAAAACACCTCCTTCGAGCCGGAGTTGAACCAGCGACCTAAGGATGGCCAACACTCCAACCTACAGTCCTCCGCTCTACCAGCTGAGCTATCGAAGGGGCTAAGGGCTAGTCAGAACAAGAATTATCCAAAAGGACGGTTTTCTGAATTATATAGTGTTGTATGCATTCAGGGAATCTGTTTTTTCACTCAACCCGGGGGTTCAGTGTATTTGGGCAGATTCCTGTGATTGCAGAATTGATTCCTCAAACTGGTAATTAAGCTCTTGTCCAAGTGAAAATACTTGTGTCATGCATCTGAAAACACACACGGCAACCTTTATCTAGAGGAAAAACTGGAGTCAACCCCTGGCTGCGTACGAGAAAACCAGGAATCCTAACTGCTAGACCATATGGGAACTGGCCAGCTTTAACTGGCCACAAGCTTGTGGGCCACTTTCCATAAATGTGGCCAGTGTGGGCGCAGGGTTTTGTAGTGGCCTGTTGCTTTTGGTGTGTGACTGTAACAATGTGATAATAATTTGGCAATACAAGAATCATCCGAAGGGACGGTTTACTGAAATATATAGTGTTGCATGCATTCAAGGGACATGTTTGTTGACTCACACATGGTTCAGTTTTTTGGCCAGAATCCTGTGATTGCTGAATTTATACCTCGAACTGGTAATTAAGGTCTTGTCCAGGTGAAAATACTTGTGTCATGCATCTGAAAACACACATGGCAACCGTTATCTAGAGGAAAAACTGCCCATCGTCGGTCTGTCAAGGTACAAAACTGACATGTTGTGAGGTTAATAATGAAAGTGAGACCAATTTTTAATCCGCAAAATTGCTGATTATTCGCTCGTTCAGTTTAATGCAGATTACAAATTATTCTCAATGTCCAGGTGGCAATTAGTGATAAGGCTTCAAAATGGCAAGCCTGTGACATCAAAACCACATGGCATTGCACCCTTCAAAGTAGTAAAGCGGTTAAAGAGTAGCGATGAAATTGTTCTTTCTAGAATCAACTGGCCCACCAGCCTGCATTTTGTGAGACGAATGGCAATACCAAAGCATGTCCGTGTCTCCCCTAGACATCGGAATGGGTGTGTAGAATGTGCCTTTTTTTGGAAAAAATAGAAGAATGCCTAGAGAGATGCCTTTTCTTTTGGACTTTGGAGAAAAAAAACACAACAACAAAATAAGCCGGAGAAAAACAAGCACAGAGCGAGCCAGCCAGGAGTCGAACCTAGAATCTTCTGATCCGTAGTCAGACGCGTTATCCATTGCGCCACTGGCCCACCATTAGTAAAGACCCCCGATTGTTACAGACTTGTTGGTTTTCGATGTGACGGTGGCAAGCATTGATGTCTGCTCATTCTCACCTTGTTATCAGGAGAACAGACTACCAGCCCTCCAGCCCACCAGCCCACCAGCCCACAAGCCCACGAGCCCTCCAGCCCTCCTGCCCACCAGCCCACGAGCCCTCCAGCCCACCATCCATCCCTGGTGGTCTAGTGGTTAGGATTCGGTGCTCTCACCGCCGCGGCCCGGGTTCGATTCCCGGTCAGGGAAAGCTCTTTTGCCTTCCAATTGTGGACTGCGAATTCAAGCTCTGCTGACAGCTGTGAGAAAGCCAGCTCCAAGCCAAAACATTGGTGGGAACATGAAAAAAACACCTCCTTCAAGCCGGAGTTGAACCAGCGACCTAAGGATGGCCAACACTCCAACCTACAGTCCCCCGCTCTACCAGCTGAGCTATCGAAGGGGCTAAGGGCTAGTCAGAACCTCGACATATCAGGGTTCTGTAGCTCTACTGCTGGCCAAAAAGTCACTTCTGGTGCAGGAAGATTTGCTGGATCAGAACCTCGACATATCAGGGTTCTGTAGCTCTACTGCTGGCCAAAAAGTCACTTCTGGTGCAGGAAGATTTGCTGGATTTTTGAGGAGGGAAGCAAAAAGGAGCATGCATTCCCATACCGGGAGTTGAACCCGGGCCGCCTGGGTGAAAACCAGGAATCCTAACCGCTAGACCATATGGGATCTGAACACTTTAAACTGGCCATGGGCTTCTGGCGCACTTTCCATACATGTGGTCAGCGTGGGCGCAGGACCTTGTAGTGGCCTGTTGCTTTAGTTCTGTGACTGTAACAATGTGATAATAATTTGGCAAAACAAGAATTATCCAAAAGGACGGTTTTCTGAATTATATAGTGTTGTATGCATTCAGGGAATCTGTTTTTTCACTCAACCCGGGGGTTCAGTGTATTTGGGCAGATTCCTGTGATTGCAGAATTGATTCCTCAAACTGGTAATTAAGCTCTTGTCCAAGTGAAAATACTCGTGTCATCCATTTGAAAACACACACGGCAACCTTTATCTAGAGGAAAAACTGGAGTCAACCCCTGGCTGCGTATGAGAAAACCAGGAATCCTAACTGCTAGACCATATGGGAACTGGCCAGCTTTAACTGGCCACAAGCTTGTGGGCCACTTTCCATAAATGTGGCCAGTGTGGGCGCAGGGTTTTGTAGTGGCCTGTTGCTTTTGGTGTGTGACTGTAACAATGTGATAATAATTTGGCAATACAAGAATCATCCGAAGGGACGGTTTACTGAAATATATAGTGTTGCATGCATTCAAGGGACATGTTTGTTGACTCACACATGGTTCAGTTTATTGGCCAGAATCCTGTGATTGCTGAATTTATACCTCGAACTGGTAATTAAGGTCTTGTCCAGGTGAAAATACTTGTGTCATGCATCTGAAAACACACATGGCAACCGTTATCTAGAGGAAAAACTGCCTATCGTCGGTCTGTCAAGGTACAAAACTGACATGTTGTGAGGTTAATAATGGAAGTGAGACCAATTTTTAATATGCTGATTATTCGCTCGTTCAGTTTAATGCAGATTACAAATTATTCTCAATGTCCAGGTGGCAATTAGTGATAAGGCTTCAAAATGGCAAGCCTGTGACATCAAAACCACATGGCATTGCACCCTTCAAAGTAGTAAAGCGGTTACAGAGTAGCGATGAAATTGTTCATTCTAGAATCAACTGGCCCACCAGCCTGCATTTTGTGAGACGAATGGCAATACCAAAGCATGTCCGTGTCTCCCCTAGACATCGGAATGGGTGTGCAGAATGTGCCTTTTTTTGGAAAAAATAGAAGAATGCCTAGAGAGTTGCCTTTTCTTTTGGACTTTGGAGAAAAAAAAACACAACAACAAAATAAGCCGGAGAAAAACAAGCACAGAGCGAGCCAGCCAGGAGTCGAACCTAGAATCTTCTGATCCGTAGTCAGACGTGTTATCCATTGCGCCACTGGCCCACCAAAAGTAAAGACCCCCGATTGTTACAGACTTGTTGGTTTTCGATGTGACGGTGGCAAGCATTGATGTCTGCTCATTCTCACCTTGTTATCAGGAGAACAGACTACCAGCCCTCCAGCCCTCCAGCCCACCAGCCCAGCAGCCCACGAGCCCTCCAGCCCACCATCCCTCCCTGGTGGTCTAGTGGTTAGGATTCGGCGCTCTCACCGCCGCGGCCCGGGTTCGATTCCCGGTCAGGGAAAGCTCTTTTGCCTTCCAATTGTGGACTGCGAATTCAAGCTCTGCTGACAGCTGTGAGAAAGCCAGCTCCAAGCCAAAACATTGGTGGGAACATGAAAAAAACACCTCCTTCGAGCCGGAGTTGAACCAGCGACCTAAGGATGGCCAACACTCCAACCTACAGTCCTCCGCTCTACCAGCTGAGCTATCGAAGGGGCTAAGGGCTAGTCAGAACCTCGACATATCAGGGTTCTGTAGCTCTACTGCTGGCCAAAAAGTCACTTCTGGTGCAGGAAGATTTGCTGGATCAGAACCTCGACATATCAGGGTTCTGTAGCTCTACTGCTGGCCAAAAAGTCACTTCTGGTGCAGGAAGATTTGCTGGATTTTTGAGGAGGGAAGCAAAAAGGAGCATGCATTCCCATACCGGGAGTTGAACCCGGGCCGCCTGGGTGAAAACCAGGAATCCTAACCGCTAGACCATATGGGATTTGGACACTTTAAACTGGCCATGGGCTTCTGGCGCACTTTCCATACATGTGGTCAGCGTGGGCGCAGGACCTTGTAGTGGCCTGGTGCTTTAGTTCTGTGACTGTAACAATGTGATAATAATTTGGCAAAACAAGAATTATGCAAAAGGACGGTTTTCTGAATTATATAGTGTTGTATGCATTCAGGGAATCTGTTTTTTCACTCAACCCGGGGGTTCAGTGTATTTGGGCAGATTCCTGTGATTGCAGAATTGATTCCTAAAACTGGTAATTAAGCTCTTGTCCAAGTGAAAATACTCGTGTCATCCATTTGAAAACACACATGGCAACCGTTATCTAGAGGAAAAACTGCCTATCGTCGGTCTGTCAAGGTACAAAACTGACATTTTGTGAGGTTAATAATGAAAGTGAGACCAATTTTTAATATGCTGATTATTCGCTCGTTCAGTTTAATGCAGATTACAAATTATTCTCAATGTCCAGGTGGCAATTAGTGATAAGGCTTCAAAATGGCAAGCCTGTGACATCAAAACCACATGGCATTGCACCCTTCAAAGTAGTAAAGCGGTTACAGAGTAGCGATGAAATTGTTCATTCTAGAATCAACTGGCCCACCAGCCAGCATTTTGTGAGATGAATGGCAATACCAAAGCATGTCCGTGTCTCCCCTAGACATCGGAATGGGTGTGCAGAATGTGCCTTATTTTGGAAAAAATAGAAGAATGCCTAGAGAGTTGCCTTTTCTTTTGGACTTTGTAGAAAAAAAACACAACAACAAAATAAGCCGGAGAAAAACAAGCACAGAGCAAGCCAGCCAGGAGTCGAACCTAGAATCTTCTGATCCGTAGTCAGACGCGTTATCCATTGCGCCACTGGCCCACCATTAGTAAAGACCCCCGATTGTTACAGACTTGTTGGTTTTCGATGTGACGATGGCAAGCATTGATGTCTGCTCATTCTCACCTTGTTATCAGGAGAACAGACTACCAGCCCTCCAGCCCACCAGCCCACCAGCCCACGAGCCCTCCAGCCCTCCTGCCCACCAGCCCACGAGCCCTCCAGCCCTCCCTGGTGGTCTAGTGGTTAGGATTCGGCGCTCTCACCGCCGCGGCCCGGGTTCGATTCCCGGTCAGGGAAAGCTCTTTTGCCTTCCAATTGTGGACTGCGAATTCAAGCTCTGCTGACAGCTGTGAGAAAGCCAGCTCCAAGCCAAAACATTGGTGGGAACATGAAAAAAACACCTCCTTCGAGCCGGAGTTGAACCAGCGACCTAAGGATGGCCAACACTCCAACCTACAGTTCTCCGCTCTACCAGCTGAGCTATCGAAGGGGCTAAGGGCTAGTCAGAACCTCGACATATCAGGGTTCTGTAGCTCTACTGCTGGCCAAAAAGTCACTTCTGGTGCAGGAAGATTTGCTGGATTTTTGAGGAGGGAAGCAAAAAGGAGCATGCATTCCCATACCGGGAGTTGAACCCGGGCCGCCTGGGTGAAAACCAGGAATCCTAACCGCTAGACCATATGGGATCTGAACACTTTAAACTGGCCATGGGCTTCTGGCGCACTTTCCATACATGTGGTCAGCGTGGGCGCAGGACCTTGTAGTGGCCTGTTGCTTTAGTTCTGTGACTGTAACAATGTGATAATAATTTGGCAAAACAAGAATTATCCAAAAGGACGGTTTTCTGAATTATATAGTGTTGTATGCATTCAGGGAATCTGTTTTTTCACTCAACCCGGGGGTTCAGTGTATTTGGGCAGATTCCTGTGATTGCAGAATTGATTCCTCAAACTGGTAATTAAGCTCTTGTCCAAGTGAAAATACTTGTGTCATCCATTTGAAAACACACACGGCAACCTTTATCTAGAGGAAAAACTGGAGTCAACCCCTGGCTGCGTACAAGAAAACCAGGAATCCTAACTGCTAGACCATATGGGAACTGGCCAGCTTTAACTGGCCACAAGCTTGTGGGCCACTTTCCATAAATGTGGCCAGTGTGGGCGCAGGGTTTTGTAGTGGCCTGTTGCTTTTGGTGTGTGACTGTAACAATGTGATAATAATTTGGCAATACAAGAATCATCCGAAGGGACGGTTTACTGAAATATATAGTGTTGCATGCATTCAAGGGACATGTTTGTTGACTCACACAAGGTTCAGTTTTTTGGCCAGAATCCTGTGATTGCTGAATTTATACCTCGAACTGGTAATTAAGGTCTTGTCCAGGTGAAAATACTTGTGTCATGCATCTGAAAACACACATGGCAACCGTTATCTAGAGGAAAAACAGCCTATCGTCGGTCTGTCAAGGTACAAAACTGACATGTTGTGAGTTTAATAATGAAAGTGAGACCAATTTTTAATATGCTGATTATTCGCTCGTTCAGTTTAATGCAGATTACAAATTATTCTCAATGTCCAGGTGGCAATTAGTGATAAGGCTTCAAAATGGCAAGCCTGTGACATCAAAACCACATGGCATTGCACCCTTCAAAGTAGTAAAGCGGTTACAGAGTAGCGATGAAATTGTTCTTTCTAGAATCAACTGGCCCACCAGCCTGCATTTTGTGAGACGAATGGCAATACCAAAGCATGTCCGTGTCTCCCCTAGACATCGGAATGGGTGTGCAGAATGTGCCTTTTTTTGGAAAAAATAGAAGAATGCCTAGAGAGTTGCCTTTTCTTTTGGACTTTGGAGAAAAAAAACACAACAACAAAATAAGCCGGAGAAAAACAAGCACAGAGCGAGCCAGCCAGGAGTCAAACCTAGAATCTTCTGATCCGTAGTCAGACGCGTTATCCATTGCGCCACTGGCCCACCATTAGTAAAGACCCCCGATTGTTACAGACTTGTTGGTTTTCGATGTGACGGTGGCAAGCATTGATGTCTGCTCATTCTCACCTTGTTATCAGGAGAACAGACTACCAGCCCTCCAGCCCACCAGCCCACCAGCCCACAAGCCCACGAGCACTCCAGCCCTCCTGCCCACCAGCCCACGAGCCCTCCAGCCCACCATCCATCCCTGGTGGTCTAGTGGTTAGGATTCGGCGCTCTCACCGCCGCGGCCCGGGTTCGATTCCCGGTCAGGGAAAGCTCTTTTGCCTTCCAATTGTGGACTGCGAATTCAAGCTCTGCTGACAGCTGTGAGAAAGCCAGCTCCAAGCCAAAACATTGGTGGGAACATGAAAAAAACACCTCCTTCGAGCCGGAGTTGAACCAGCGACCTAAGGATGGCCAACACTCCAACCTACAGTCCTCCGCTCTACCAGCTGAGCTATCGAAGGGGCTAAGGGCTAGTCAGAACCTCGACATATCAGGGTTCTGTAGCTCTACTGCTGGCCAAAAAGTCACTTCTGGTGCAGGAAGATTTGCTGGATCAGAACCTCGACATATCAGGGTTCTGTAGCTCTACTGCTGGCCAAAAAGTCACTTCTGGTGCAGGAAGATTTGCTGGATTTTTGAGGAGGGAAGCAAAAAGGAGCATGCATTCCCATACCGGGAGTTGAACCCGGGCCGCCTGGGTGAAAACCAGGAATCCTAACCGCTAGACCATATGGGATTTGGACACTTTAAACTGGCCATGGGCTTCTGGCGCACTTTCCATACATGTGGTCAGCGTGGGCGCAGGACCTTGTAGTGGCCTGTTGCTTTAGTTCTGTGACTGTAACAATGTGATAATAATTTGGCAAAACAAGAATTATCCAAAAGGACGGTTTTCTGAATTATATAGTGTTGTATGCATTCAGGGAATCTGTTTTTTCACTCAACCCGGGGGTTCAGTGTATTTGGGCAGATTCCTGTGATTGCAGAATTGATTCCTCAAACTGGTAATTAAGCTCTTGTCCAAGTGAAAATACTCGTGTCATCCATTTGAAAACACACACGGCAACCTTTATCTAGAGGAAAAACTGGAGTCAACCCCTGGCTGCGTACGAGAAAACCAGGAATCCTAACTGCTAGACCATATGGGAACTGGCCAGCTTTAACTGGCCACAAGCTTGTGGGCCACTTTCCATAAATGTGGCCAGTGTGGGCGCAGGGTTTTGTAGTGGCCTGTTGCTTTTGGTGTGTGACTGTAACAATGTGATAATAATTTGGCAATACAAGAATCATCCGAAGGGACGGTTTACTGAAATATATAGTGTTGCATGCATTCAAGGGACATGTTTGTTGACTCACACATGGTTCAGTTTTTTGGCCAGAATCCTGTGATTGCTGAATTTATACCTCGAACTGGTAATTAAGGTCTTGTCCAGGTGAAAATACTTGTGTCATGCATCTGAAAACACACATGGCAACCGTTATCTAGAGGAAAAACTGCCTATCATCGGTCTGTCAAGGTACAAAACTGACATGTTGTGAGGTTAATAATGAAAGTGAGACCAATTTTTAATATGCTGATTATTCGCTCGTTCAGTTTAATGCAGATTACAAATTATTCTCAATGTCCAGGTGGCAATTAGTGATAAGGCTTCAAAATGGCAAGCCTGTGACATCAAAACCACATGGCATTGCACCCTTCAAAGTAGTAAAGCGGTTACAGAGTAGCGATGAAATTGTTCATTCTAGAATCAACTGGCCCACCAGCCTGCATTTTGTGAGACGAATGGCAATACCAAAGCATGTCCGTGTCTCCCCTAGACATCGGAATGGGTGTGCAGAATGTGCCTTTTTTTGGAAAAAATAGAAGAATGCCTAGAGAGTTGCCTTTTCTTTTGGACTTTGGAGAAAAAAAAACACAACAACAAAATAAGCCGGAGAAAAACAAGCACAGAGCGAGCCAGCCAGGAGTCGAACCTAGAATCTTCTGATCCGTAGTCAGATGCGTTATCCATTGCGAAACTGGCCCACCAAAAGTAAAGGCCCCCGATTGTTACAGACTTGTTGGTTTTCGATGTGACGGTGGCAAGCATTGATGTCTGCTCATTCTCACCTTGTTATCAGGAGAACAGACTACCAGCCCTCCAGCCCTCCAGCCCTCCAGCCCTCCAGCCCACCAGCCCAGCAGCCCACGAGCCCTCCAGCCCACCATCCCTCCCTGGTGGTCTAGTGGTTAGGATTCGGTGCTCTCACCGCCGCGGCCCGGGTTCGATTCCCGGTCAGGGAAAGCTCTTTTGCCTTCCAATTGTGGACTGCGAATTCAAGCTCTGCTGACAGCTGTGAGAAAGCCAGCTCCAAGCCAAAACATTGGTGGGAACATGAAAAAAACACCTCCTTCGAGCCGGAGTTGAACCAGCGACCTAAGGATGGCCAACACTCCAACCTACAGTCCTCCGCTCTACCAGCTGAGCTATCGAAGGGGCTAAGGGCTAGTCAGAACCTCGACCTATCAGGGTTCTGTAGCTCTACTGCTGGCCAAAAAGTCACTTCTGGTGCAGGAAGATTTGCTGGATTTTTGAGGAGGGAAGCAAAAAGGAGCATGCATTCCCATACCGGGAGTTGAACCCGGGCCGCCTGGGTGAAAACCAGGAATCCTAACCGCTAGACCGTATGGGCTTTGGACACTTTAAACTGGCCATGGGCTTCTGGCGCACTTTCCATACATGTGGTCAGCGTGGGCGCAGGACCTTGTAGTGGCCTGTTGCTTTAGTTCTGTGACTGTAACAATGTGATAATAATTTGGCAAAACAAGAATTATCCAAAAGGACGGTTTTCTGAATTATATAGTGTTGTATGCATTCAGGGAATCTGTTTTTTCACTCAACCCGGGGGTTCAGTGTATTTGGGCAGATTGCTGTGATTGCAGAATTGATTCCTCAAACTGGTAATTAAGCTCTTGTCCAAGTGAAAATACTCGTGTCATCCATTTGAAAACACACACGGCAACCTTTATCTAGAGGAAAAACTGGAGTCAACCCCTGGCTGCGTACAAGAAAACCAGGAATCCTAACTGCTAGACCATATGGGAACTGGCCAGCTTTAACTGGCCACAAGCTTGTGGGCCACTTTCCATAAATGTGGCCAGTGTGGGCGCAGGGTTTTGTAGTGGCCTGTTGCTTTTGGTGTGTGACTGTAACAATGTGATAATAATTTGGCAATACAAGAATCATCCGAAGGGACGGTTTACTGAAATATATAGTGTTGCATGCATTCAAGGGACATGTTTGTTGACTCACACATGGTTCAGTGTTTTGGCCAGAATCCTGTGATTGCTGAATTTATACCTCGAACTGGTAATTAAGGTCTTGTCCAGGTGAAAATACTTGTGTCATGCATCTGAAAACACACATGGCAACCGTTATCTAGAGGAAAAACTGCCTATCGTCGGTTTGTCAAGGTACAAAACTGACATGTTGTGAGGTTAATAATGAAAGTGAGACCAATTTTTAATCCGCAAAATTGCTGATTATTCGCTCGTTCAGTTTAATGCAGATTACAAATTATTCTCAATGTCCAGGTGGCAATTAGTGATAAGGCTTCAAAATGGCAAGCCTGTGACATCAAAACCACATGGCATTGCACCCTTCAAAGTAGTAAAGCGGTTACAGAGTAGCGATGAAATTGTTCTTTCTAGAATCAACTGGCCCACCAGCCTGCATTTTGTGAGACGAATGGCAATACCAAAGCATGTCCGTGTCTCCCCTAGACATCGGAATGGGTGTGCAGAATGTGCCTTTTTTTGGAAAAAATAGAAGAATGCCTAGAGAGTTGCCTTTTCTTTTGGACTTTGGAGAAAAAAAACACAACAACAAAATAAGCCGGAGAAAAACAAGCACAGAGCGAGCCAGCCAGGAGTAGAACCTAGAATCTTCTGATCCGTAGTCAGACGCGTTATCCATTGCGCCACTGGCCCACCAAAAGTAAAGACCCCTGATTGTTACAGACTTGTTGGTTTTCGATGTGACGGTGGCAAGCATTGATGTCTGCTGATTCTCACCTTGTTACCAGGAGAACAGACTACCAGCCCTCCAGCCCTCCAGCCCACCAGCCCAGCAGCCCACGAGCCTTCCAGCCCACCATCCCTCCCTGGTGGTCTAGTGGTTAGGATTCGGCGCTCTCACCGCCGCGGCCCGGGTTCGATTCCCGGTCAGGGAAAGCTCTTTTGCCTTCCAATTGTGGACTGCGAATTCAAGCTCTGCTGACAGCTGTGAGAAAGCCAGCTCCAAGCCAAAACATTGGTGGGAACATGAAAAAAACACCTCCTTCGAGCCGGAGTTGAACCAGCGACCTAAGGATGGCCAACACTCCAACCTACAGTCCTCCGCTCTACCAGCTGAGCTATCGAAGAGGCTAAGGGCTAGTCAGAACCTCGACATATCAGGGTTCTGTAGCTCTACTGCTGGCCAAAAAGTCACTTCTGGTGCAGGAAGATTTGCTGGATTTTTGAGGAGGGAAGCAAAAAGGAGCATGCATTCCCATACCGGGAGTTGAACCCGGGCCGCCTGGGTGAAAACCAGGAATCCTAACCGCTAGACCATATGGGATCTGGACACTTTAAACTGGCCATGGGCTTCTGGCGCACTTTCCATACATGTGGTCAGCGTGGGCGCAGGACCTTGTAGTGGCCTGTTGCTTTAGTTCTGTGACTGTAACAAAGTGATAATAATTTGGCAAAACAAGAATTATCCAAAAGGACGGTTTTCTGAATTATATAGTGTTGTATGCATTCAGGGAATCTGTTTTTTCACTCAACCCGGGGGTTCAGTGTATTTGGGCAGATTCCTGTGATTGCAGAATTGATTCCTCAAACTGGTAATTAAGCTCTTGTCCAAGTGAAAATACTCGTGTCATCCATTTGAAAACACACACGGCAACCTTTATCTAGAGGAAAAACTGGAGTCAACCCCTGGCTGCGTACGAGAAAACCAGGAATCCTAACTGCTAGACCATATGGGAACTGGCCAGCTTTAACTGGCCACAAGCTTGTGGGCCACTTTCCATAAATGTGGCCAGTGTGGGCGCAGGGTTTTGTAGTGGCCTGTTGCTTTTGGTGTGTGACTGTAACAATGTGATAATAATTTGGCAATACAAGAATCATCCGAAGGGACGGTTTACTGAAATATATAGTGTTGCATGCATTCAAGGGACATGTTTGTTGACTCACACATGGTTCAGTTTTTTGGCCAGAATCCTGTGATTGCTGAATTTATACCTCGAACTGGTAATTAAGGTCTTGTCCAGGTGAAAATACTTGTGTCATGCATCTGAAAACACACATGGCAACCGTTATCTAGAGGAAAAACTGCCTATCGTCGGTCTGTCAAGGTACAAAACTGACATGTTGTGAGGTTAATAATGAAAGTGAGACCAATTTTTAATATGCTGATTATTCGCTCGTTCAGTTTAATGCAGATTACAAATTATTCTCAATGTCCAGGTGGCAATTAGTGATAAGGCTTCAAAATGGCAAGCCTGTGACATCAAAACCACATGGCATTGCACCCTTCAAAGTAGTAAAGCGGTTACAGAGTAGCGATGAAATTGTTCATTCTAGAATCAACTGGCCCACCAGCCTGCATTTTGTGAGACGAATGGCAATACCAAAGCATGTCCGTGTCTCCCCTAGACATCGGAATGGGTGTGCAGAATGTGCCTTTTTTTGGAAAAAATAGAAGAATGCCTAGAGAGTTGCCTTTTCTTTTGGACTTTGGAGAAAAAAAAACACAACAACAAAATAAGCCGGAGAAAAACAAGCACAGAGCGAGCCAGCCAGGAGTCGAACCTAGAATCTTCTGATCCGTAGTCAGACGTGTTATCCATTGCGCCACTGGCCCACCAAAAGTAAAGACCCCCGATTGTTACAGACTTGTTGGTTTTCGATGTGACGGTGGCAAGCATTGATGTCTGCTCATTCTCACCTTGTTATCAGGAGAACAGACTACCAGCCCTCCAGCCCTCCAGCCCACCAGCCCAGCAGCCCACGAGCCTTCCAGCCCACCATCCCTCCCTGGTGGTCTAGTGGTTAGGATTCGGCGCTCTCACCGCCGCGGCCCGGGTTCGATTCCCGGTCAGGGAAAGCTCTTTTGCCTTCCAATTGTGGACTGCGAATTCAAGCTCTGCTGACAGCTGTGAGAAAGCCAGCTCCAAGCCAAAACATTGGTGGGAACATGAAAAAAACACCTCCTTCGAGCCGGAGTTGAACCAGCGACCTAAGGATGGCCAACACTCCAACCTACAGTCCTCCGCTCTACCAGCTGAGCTATCGAAGGGGCTAAGGGCTAGTCAGAACCTCGACATATCAGGGTTCTGTAGCTCTACTGCTGGCCAAAAAGTCACTTCTGGTGCAGGAAGATTTGCTGGATTTTTGAGGAGGGAAGCAAAAAGGAGCATGCATTCCCATACCGGGAGTTGAACCCGGGCCGCCTGGGTGAAAACCAGGAATCCTAACCGCTAGACCATATGGGATCTGGACACTTTAAACTGGCCATGGGCTTCTGGCGCACTTTCCATACATGTGGTCAGCGTGGGCGCAGGACCTTGTAGTGGCCTGTTGCTTTAGTTCTGTGACTGTAACAAAGTGATAATAATTTGGCAAAACAAGAATTATCCAAAAGGACGGTTTTCTGAATTATATAGTGTTGTATGCATTCAGGGAATCTGTTTTTTCACTCAACCCGGGGGTTCAGTGTATTTGGGCAGATTCCTGTGATTGCAGAATTGATTCCTCAAACTGGTAATTAAGCTCTTGTCCAAGTGAAAATACTCGTGTCATCCATTTGAAAACACACACGGCAACCTTTATCTAGAGGAAAAACTGGAGTCAACCCCTGGCTGCGTACGAGAAAACCAGGAATCCTAACTGCTAGACCATATGGGAACTGGCCAGCTTTAACTGGCCACAAGCTTGTGGGCCACTTTCCATAAATGTGGCCAGTGTGGGCGCAGGGTTTTGTAGTGGCCTGTTGCTTTTGGTGTGTGACTGTAACAATGTGATAATAATTTGGCAATACAAGAATCATCCGAAGGGACGGTTTACTGAAATATATAGTGTTGCATGCATTCAAGGGACATGTTTGTTGACTCACACATGGTTCAGTTTTTTGGCCAGAATCCTGTGATTGCTGAATTTATACCTCGAACTGGTAATTAAGGTCTTGTCCAGGTGAAAATACTTGTGTCATGCATCTGAAAACACACATGGCAACCGTTATCTAGAGGAAAAACTGCCTATCATCGGTCTGTCAAGGTACAAAACTGACATGTTGTGAGGTTAATAATGAAAGTGAGACCAATTTTTAATATGCTGATTATTCGCTCGTTCAGTTTAATGCAGATTACAAATTATTCTCAATGTCCAGGTGGCAATTAGTGATAAGGCTTCAAAATGGCAAGCCTGTGACATCAAAACCACATGGCATTGCACCCTTCAAAGTAGTAAAGCGGTTACAGAGTAGCGATGAAATTGTTCATTCTAGAATCAACTGGCCCACCAGCCTGCATTTTGTGAGACGAATGGCAATACCAAAGCATGTCCGTGTCTCCCCTAGACATCGGAATGAGTGTGCAGAATGTGCCTTTTTTTGGAAAAAATAGAAGAATGCCTAGAGAGTTGCCTTTTCTTTTGGACTTTGGAGAAAAAAAAACACAACAACAAAATAAGCCGGAGAAAAACAAGCACAGAGCGAGCCAGCCAGGAGTCGAACCTAGAATCTTCTGATCCGTAGTCAGACGTGTTATCCATTGCGCCACTGGCCCACCAAAAGTAAAGACCCCCGATTGTTACAGACTTGTTGGTTTTCGATGTGACGGTGGCAAGCATTGATGTCTGCTCATTCTCACCTTGTTATCAGGAGAACAGACTACCAGCCCTCCAGCCCTCCAGCCCACCAGCCCAGCAGCCCACGAGCCCTCCAGCCCACCATCCCTCCCTGGTGGTCTAGTGGTTAGGATTCGGCGCTCTCACCGCCGCGGCCCGGGTTCGATTCCCGGTCAGGGAAAGCTCTTTTGCCTTCCAATTGTGGACTGCGAATTCAAGCTCTGCTGACAGCTGTGAGAAAGCCAGCTCCAAGCCAAAACATTGGTGGGAACATGAAAAAAACACCTCCTTCGAGCCGGAGTTGAACCAGCGACCTAAGGATGGCCAACACTCCAACCTACAGTCCTCCGCTCTACCAGCTGAGCTATCGAAGGGGCTAAGGGCTAGTCAGAACCTCGACATATCAGGGTTCTGTAGCTCTACTGCTGGACAAAAAGTCACTTCTGGTGCAGGAAGATTTGCTGGATCAGAACCTCGACATATCAGGGTTCTGTAGCTCTACTGCTGGCCAAAAAGTCACTTCTGGTGCAGGAAGATTTGCTGGATTTTTGAGGAGGGAAGCAAAAAGGAGCATGCATTCCCATACCGGGAGTTGAACCCGGGCCGCCTGGGTGAAAACCAGGAATCCTAACCGCTAGACCATATGGGATTTGGACACTTTAAACTGGCCATGGGCTTCTGGCGCACTTTCCATACATGTGGTCAGCGTGGGCGCAGGACCTTGTAGTGGCCTGGTGCTTTAGTTCTGTGACTGTAACAATGTGATAATAATTTGGCAAAACAAGAATTATGCAAAAGGACGGTTTTCTGAATTATATAGTGTTGTATGCATTCAGGGAATCTGTTTTTTCACTCAACCCGGGGGTTCAGTGTATTTGGGCAGATTCCTGTGATTGCAGAATTGATTCCTAAAACTGGTAATTAAGCTCTTGTCCAAGTGAAAATACTCGTGTCATCCATTTGAAAACACACATGGCAACCGTTATCTAGAGGAAAAACTGCCTATCGTCGGTCTGTCAAGGTACAAAACTGACATTTTGTGAGGTTAATAATGAAAGTGAGACCAATTTTTAATATGCTGATTATTCGCTCGTTCAGTTTAATGCAGATTACAAATTATTCTCAATGTCCAGGTGGCAATTAGTGATAAGGCTTCAAAATGGCAAGCCTGTGACATCAAAACCACATGGCATTGCACCCTTCAAAGTAGTAAAGCGGTTACAGAGTAGCGATTAAATTGTTCATTCTAGAATCAACTGGCCCACCAGCCAGCATTTTGTGAGATGAATGGCAATACCAAAGCATGTCCGTGTCTCCCCTAGACATCGGAATGGGTGTGCAGAATGTGCCTTTTTTTGGAAAAAATAGAAGAATGCCTAGAGAGTTGCCTTTTCTTTTGGACTTTGGAGAAAAAAAACACAACAACAAAATAAGCCGGAGAAAAACAAGCACAGAGCGAGCCAGCCAGGAGTCGAACCTAGAATCTTCTGATCCGTAGTCAGACGCGTTATCCATTGCGCCACTGGCCCACCATTAGTAAAGACCCCCGATTGTTACAGACTTGTTGGTTTTCGATGTGACGATGGCAAGCATTGATGTCTGCTCATTCTCACCTTGTTATCAGGAGAACAGACTACCAGCCCTCCAGCCCACCAGCCCACCAGCCCACGAGCCCTCCAGCCCTCCTGCCCACCAGCCCACCAGCCCACGAGCCCTCCAGCCCTCCCTGGTGGTCTAGTGGTTAGGATTCGGCGCTCTCACCGCCGCGGCCCGGGTTCGATTCCCGGTCAGGGAAAGCTCTTTTGCCTTCCAATTGTGGACTGCGAATTCAAGCTCTGCTGACAGCTGTGAGAAAGCAAGCTCCAAGCCAAAACATTGGTGGGAACATGAAAAAAACACCTCCTTCGAG
>NC_068381.1:25099276-25131248 GCF_023724105.1 Carassius gibelio
GCCAACCCTCACAAACCTTCCTAAAAACTAAAAGAGCTATTACTGAGTCTCAGCGAATCTTGCCATGATCAGCTCTTCCCAGGTACATTTGTTTAGAATATTTTTTTTAATCAACATTTACTCCTCAAATGCTCTGGTCTGAATCTTACTTTAAATTAACTTAATTATGTTTAATGAGCAATATTATTTGCACACAGAGTAAGTAGAGATTATCTTGTTTCACAGAAGAGAAGGAAGACCAAGGAAATGATTTGCTCAGGATGAGGAATGAAGATGGCCATCTTGTGCTCAAACAAACAGAAGTCCTCTGGTATGTGTGTGTTGAAGCAATGCTGTGTTATACAACATTTTATGATGATCTCTCACAGAACTGGTCATGTCAGCCTTGATTTCTTTTTTTACTATTACAATTACAGCATGTTAGCAAAGTGTGACTGGACATTTTTAATATTATGTTTTTAAAAACACACCACCTGTTTTAAAAGTAGACAAGTATCATGAAATTGGTTTAGTTGATATAAACACCAATGTACATTATTTCATTGTTTTCTAAATGTTATGTTATAAATTGTGAATTGATAGTGGATTGGTTTGAAGCCAGGCCTTACACTGCACAGACTAAAACACATTTGTGAGAGAAGTCAGGAACTTTGGAGAAAGATTCTAGAGGAAGAAAACACATTTACTGCAACAATAGATGAATTCTAGAGTCTCTGAGAACTACACATGCTAATGCAGTCTCATGAGCAAGACCTTTGCCTCTGTAACTTTTTCTTAATTCTTTAATTTTTATTGCAGTATTTTAATTTGTACAGATGATCTCATCAGCCAAATGAGGGGTTTTGACCAAGTGATGCTCTTGAAAGGAGTGAAAGAAGAGGATGTGCTAAATTCTCTTCAGAGAAAAAGCTTCTCAAAAGGTCTTAAAGCAGCTTGAAGAATGGTAAGTGTACAGTACTACAAGGGTCATAGTTGCTCACCCTGCTAAAATCACACAGAACATAAGCTGAGCTCTCTGTCCATTAAACAACTTCATCTGGATTGTTTGTTTCATTTTGACCAGGTCTGGGATCTTAGGACTGAGAGATCCTCTGGCTGAGAGAAGCTACACCACATCAGTGCTGGATATCAGCCACAAACTGTTTCCAGACACGAGAGAAGAAGAACACGATGGGGAGATGAAACCAGTTTAGATGTGATGATGGGAATCATTATTTTCTGGAACAGTATCTCATGTCTTATATGTATCACATGATCTGTATCACAGTTGACTGGATGGGACTGTGTGACTTTTAAGGACATTTCATCACTCATCTGTGTGAACTGATTTATATATGAGGTTAATGTATTTTTGATGATAATTATTTTCATTGAATCTTATTCGTCTTGATGCTACTTTATCAACTTTATAGTCTATGCTTCAATAAAATGAAAATGGTGAATATTGTGTTCTGAAGATTCTTGTTAAATACATAATTTTACTAGGTAGGCTGATATGTGTTTATTTTAGACTTGGAAAAACTACATATTAATTATTGGGATTATTTTTTTATTTAAGACATAAACATTTTTGATCGGATTAATAACATCTTGGACATCAGTACACCAGAAAGTAATTTTTTTATATTTTAGTAACAAATATGCAATTTTTTTAGTGAAATAAACGGAGTTACGAGATTAACTATTCTGCATTACAAGATGGTGCCATGGGCTTTATTGTTACAAACACTTGAGGGATAACTGAGAATGTAGCAGGAATGATCAATGGGATCTTGTACTGCATTAAAACCAAGAGCACACACATGATGTCCAGCACCTGAGGAGCAAGATACGGGGGTGAGGAGGACATTTTTACACTGATTTTTGCTAAATAGTTATATATATATATATATATATATATATATATATATATATATATATATATATATATATATATATATATATAAATTAATATTCTTAGCACTGCATGAATTTGTCCTTGTGTAATAGTGAAGTATCACAATGTGTATACATTGTCCTTGATTACTGCTTTACAGTGGGGAATAGATAAAGGCAAGTTGTTGCAGGTTCATCCATTATATTTCTTGCCATATACTTCAAAAATCAAATAAATAATCTATTATTTTCATTATTAAATCATTTCTTTCTAATTTTTCAATGTTTCATCAGATGGCCTCACAATGTCCTGTCAAAAGGTATAATAGTCATGATGAATAGAATAGAAAACAGAGGACTGTGAAAACTGTCAGATATAAATGTGACTCAGCTCAGTTTGTTGTCCATGATGAGGAGAATACATATATGTAGGTTTTACTGCCCTGCTACCCCCAGGGGCCCAGTAGCACCCCCCGGAAGAGCCCAAAACTGTACATTTCAAATGGCTGTAAATCAGAGTCCAATTAACATATCAAAGAGAAAATGGGCAGGATTATTACTTATGCTATGCTGATAAAATAATGTTGAGCTCAGTTTTCAGAAATAAATGGAAAGCTGACATAAAGGCATTTTAAATATTGCTCACTGTAAAATACCACATTTCAGCCTGCATCTCAAATATATCATAGAGGTTTGCACAATAAACATATTTAGATATCCAGTTTACCTTAAAATAAATAATTTATTTAGTTTCGTTAATAAAAAGTTTTAAACTACATTACCCACAAGCCTCCGTCGTTCTATCTATGCAAAGGCAACACTAGGGGGCTGTTTTTTGTAGTTCATTGAAGTTATGCTTAGGGTTAGGATTAGGATCTCGCTAAAGATGTCATTTTTGTCAAGATAGCAACACTTCATTGTTGACTTAATATATTACTAATGTGATGATAGCAGCAAAACATACTTTTTTACATGATGCGCTGTTTAATATGGGTTAAAAGATAGTCCAACCACAGACTGTCCTGAAAATTCATAGCCAATGACATCAAAGCTGAGCAGCAGCGACACACTTCCTTATCCATGTATGACCGACGTCTTTCGTTTTTCGGCTGAAAGGATAGATTCGGTTAACAATAGATTAAGCTTGCTACTTATTAGATTCTGTTTTATTAACGTCTTCACCTTCCTCCGTTGTTCAGCTTGACAAACATTGGGCAATATTGATGTGCACATGCCCAGCAGTCGCAGTTGTATCCAACAGACAGATTCCTCTATAATAAATATAAGACACATTTTTAAGATTTGTATTTTATTTTTTTTGACCAAAGACAAATATATTTACTAATCAAATGACGTGCTTCTAAAATTTACATTGTATATTACATTGTGTTTTAAAGTTAAAATTGTTCACATTTGTGTTTCTGTGATTTACCATTCTCTACCATTTGAACTCTAGGAATAAAAACTGAAATTATAAATGAATGAATGAATGAACAAATAAATACATAAAGCATAATAAACATGCATATTTTTGTAAGGATCTTCCATTATTTATTTATATGTCAAACTCATTTAAAGACAACATGCCCAAATTACTACACTGCATCCTCTGTCACCAAGCTCGTTTTTGCCACCATAAAGAATAAAAAGGCAGTTATGTTGTAAACATTAACTATTTTCAGTATGCAAATGAAAATGCTTTTATTAAAAAACAAAACAGTAAATACAGTATGTCTTTCAGAGAACACTGGAAAAAGTGTTGTGACCAAAATGTTATACAACACAATGTAAATGTTTCAAACTCACAAAAAAAACACCATGAAGACATGCATGTCAAGTGTGCAATATATTTTTAATATGGAGCGCTATTTTTAACTATTGTTTTCATCACTGGTTCTGTAATGTATTCATTATGAGCTTATAATTAAAACAAAGTTACATCTTCTGCAAAAATCAAACCACTGCAAAGTCTAATCACTGATCCAGGGACCATTTCTGTGTGTGCAGGGGAAAAAGAGTTAACGAGGTGAGTCTTTGTGCATGATGGAGCTACAGCGTTATCCTCAAACAATCCTGTAAGACAGAAAGGAAGGAAATATTAAATTACATTCAACTTATACATTACACTGTGTTTTGTTTAGACCATAAAAGCAGCCTCTGTAAAAACTTGAGAGTGTGTGTACGTGACAGTGAGTGAACGAGACTGTCCACGGTCTTAATAATGCCAAAGCACAGCGTCCTTAACACACACTAAACCTCTCCAATACTGCTCCGGAGCGCTATACAAAGCTTAGTGTATCCCATCATGCATCATGTTTTGGAATAAATCGTCAGACTTTTTGCCGAGATCTCACAAGAGGTCATGGGAAGCTGTCCAATGTACAGTATGTGAAATATTGATAATTAGTTATTAAAAATCTCTGTAAACACATAAGTGTCCCATAAGGCAGTGGCTCCCAATCCTGGTCCTGGAGAACCCCAACACTGCACATTTGAGATGTCTCCCTGATCAAACACACCTGATTCAACTCATCAGCTCATCAGTGAAGACTCCAAGGCAGATAAGAGAGACACCAAAACCGTGCAGTGCTGGGGTTCTCCAGGATCAGGATTGGGAAACGCAGTCATCAGGTCATGAAAAGTTCGACACACACTTGTGGTTATCATGCTCACTCGAACACTAGGCCAAATACAGGAAAGACTTCAAATAAGTAATCAAGTGGTCAAGTGAAAAGATGGCAAGTGTGGGTATTTGGACAGTGCAACAGTTTAAGAAACAACAAATGCTGTACAAATTATAACAGCAGGAATGTTTGATAAAAGAGACAAACTATCACAGACTTACTGCTGCATATATCTGCCTCCGCAGCTTTCTGTCTTCTCCATTTCTGAAGGAATCCCTCTCCAGAAACACCACTGGGCTGACTGCCTTTACGTCTTTTCAGCTAAAAATAAAAATAAAAATAATAAAAAGGGGAGAGTAAATAAAATTGAATTATATACAGAATGTTAATAATGATCTGTGAGCAAAATATTTAGATATAATATATATATATATATATATATATATATATATATATATATATATATATATATATATATATATATGTATATAAAATGATATGAAAGAACTGCAAGATGGAAAAATGCATGTTTTATTATTTATTTTTAATTGGATTTTTTTTTTTTTTTTTTTGGATTTACATTAAAAGGTATTAAAAGCATGGTACAGAACATATGATTACTGTGATATCTGTCATATAACAGCACATAAAAACACTAACATTACAGTGATACAAACATAGCTGGTTTGGTGATTATTGTATTGTTGTACTGATTATTAATATACCATAGTAAAACTACAGTTACAGTTACTAATGTCCTGTTTACTGTGTTTTAACTTCACATTTCATTTATTACTATTGTAAGTGTCGTGATTACCATGATTTTACTACAAATACAACTTACATCATTGATCCTGAAATTAATAATAATATAAAACGGATCGAAGGTCTATGGCACGTCACGTGACAGATAGAGTTTAATCAGACTAATTAGCAGCTGTGTTCATTTATTTAAACGCAATGAAACTCAAAGACAGCCGCGGATGACCGATATAATACAGCGATTAAACATATGGCACTAATTTGATTAATAAATAAGACAGAATACATTTTATAAAAGGCATTAAAAGAGCGTATATACGACTACTCACCCAAACTGTGGAACTGATAGCAAGTATCGCAATGTGTGCTGAATGAGACTTCTTGAACGTGATTTCATAGCGATAAACATCTCATGTCCTCGTGTCAAATTCTGACGCCAAAAGTTTCCCATTGAAAGCAATGAAGGTCGTAGTGCTTCGATATTCGACGCCGAGAGGCACATTTGGCGTCATAAAAGTGACGCTAGGGGCGCTTGACCATGCTTCGGTTTTTGACGCCTTTGGAGTGAGAATGGGTTGTTCATCTTCAAGTATTACTAGCTAAAACACAATCCAATTAAACAAATAACAAAAATCGGTGTGTTTTTGCTAACATTAACACATTTTCAAGCACCCTTTAACAGTGACTTGTAATATTTCACGACCCTGTCCAGATAGCACAGAAACAAAGCACTCATATATCATGAAAGTTTGGTAATAATACTTCCATGTGTGTTGTGCTCTTTCTTCCTGCTCTCAGGGACTCATTTGAAGCTAAACATGAGATCAAAGGAGAGTTTCTGCTCTAAGGTGACCCAATTATACAGTGGGTAGGGAGCCCTGCCATCATCAGCGCTGATTCTAAGGTGACAGAACAGTTTATGCACATTATGATAAAGAGTGTTTGCCTCATTATTTCCCCTGGGATTTTTTTTTCCCTCCTTTTTTCTTTACTCCAAACACAGAGTGTTTGCTAATTATCAGGGAATGTCAGTGATTTCAGAAAGTTGTGTGATTTAAAGATCTCTCTGGAATAACTGTTTGAAACTAGGGGGGACTTATTTTCACTTATAAGGCACATATAAGACACTTACTGAATCTTCAGAGAGGTCTTTGTGAAAGCAGTGTTTTAAGCAATAATATATATAGCCAAACCAAAATGTATTAAGACACCTTCAACATTTCGCACATTATCACAGTTTATTCAATATAGTTTTGAAAATGGTCATAAAATATTTAAATAACTTAAAAAAAGTGTCAGAATAAATTCATTTTGATAATGTCAGATAGCTTTAATAGAAAGGTATGTAATGATGAATTAGGTTGAATAGCTGTCAGCTGTTAAATTATGTACACAGTTAGATAATATCAATTTAGGTCAACTAATTATCAAGTGATGCTTAAATTTGTTCAGTCTGTGGTGTAAAAAAGTTTGCATTAGCAATAATAATAATAATAACCAAAGCATGGTCAGGTCAATAGTTTTGGTCCAATTTATTATTATTATTATTATTATTATTATTATTATTATTATTATTATTATTGTTATTATTATTATTTTTCAGTTTTACTTGTGCAAAAAAAAAAAATAATAATAATAATAAATAAAAAAACTCACTGAATTTACTACATTTTTAAGGTAAGTGGTTGTAATCAATATATTTTTGCTACATATTTTGTTGTCTGACTTTCAACATGTATATAATATAATTCTATAATTATGAATTACATGTGTGTGTGTGTGTGTGTGTGTGTGTTTGTTATTATTATTATTATTATTATTATTATTATTATTATTATTATTATTACTATTATTATTATTATTATTATTATTATTAAATGTTGCTAAAATAAATTGTTTCCAACCACTTACCTTGTAGGCGTCATTATATTTATGTATCATTTTTATTTATTTATTTTTATTTTTATTTTTATTTCTTGTAGTCCACTGTATGAAGGATTTTTGAGTGTAATATGTCACAGCTAACTTTATTTTACTGTGCTTACTTTTATAAATGAACTAGTGTCCTGCACCCACTACACTTTAAAAAATGAATCATGGGTCTTGTAATTTTCATTAACAAAATAAGATGATAATTAAAAATAAAGTGTGGATTTCATTAAAGAAATTGTGATTAGTGTAGTATAGAAAATGTTGAGGACTTTTTACTAATGAAACAAAGAGATGTGTTTTCCTCATTTTATTTAAGGAGACTTAAGCAGTGTTGGTGCTTGAATTGGGGAACTGATTAAACTAAAATAATTAAGGAGAGAAGGCTACCTATTTATTTTAAGAGAATTACCTCAATTTTGCAGTTTTATTTTAGAGGTGATTGTTAGTTCCCAGCATGCTTTGCATATGGCTGGAGTGAAGGGAAGCATCTATTATTGTTTAATTTTCAGTTATTTTGACATTTGTAAGAGTTTCTGTTACATTAAAGTTTCCATTGCACAGTGAAAAGATATCAGAAATGATATCTGCTGTCTGGATAATTTTTGGTTTGACTGGTTATATCGGCAGGCAAACAAGCTGTGTATTTTAAAATACATTTTTGTATATTTTATAGATTAATGTATGGATTTTTAAAATAATAATAATACATTTCTCAAAGTTGCTCACACCTAAAATGCTTGAGTTTTAGATGCTGCCACTTTACTGTATGTTTGATTGTCTGTATGTTTCATTACTGTATGTTTGATTGTCTTTTCAAAAGAATATGCACTATTAGCTACTAATGAAATCACTGCAAAATAAGTTAAGAAAGAAAGAAAGATCTCACGTTAAAACGATAATCTGTGATGTGATTATTTTAAGTCTTTAGAACTATGTACTGAAATTGTCTCCTATTACATCTTCATAACATGTTCAGATGAGTTCATGCCAATCATTCCCTCCGTTCAGGTCTGGCTTTCTTTCAGTTCGCTGTCCAGAATTTGAGTTGTTTATATTGACCAGTAAATGAAGACAATAACTTCAGTGGCACCACTGACCTTCTCACATCAGCTGTTCTGATTGCTGGTTTGTTCCTTTTCCTCCCCGTTTCTTTCTCTCAATCACACGCAGACACTCACCTCAACCTCAATCATGTACTTTCCCTCAAGAAGCCTTCTGTGTTCCCCCCAATAATGACACTTGTGTCCATATACGATACGTGCTGCTCTTATTGTAATCTTATATCTCATGTGGGTTTGGCTGTAGTACTTGCACACAGATATTCACACACGACGAGACTCTCTCTCGCTATAAAACAAGACGTCAAGTTGAATGAGATGCTTTAGAAAATGTACAACCTTGAGCAACAGGAACGCCATCAGCACAGCAATAAAACCCACATCAATTTCCAACTAAGAAGAAAAGAAACATCTCATTTCATGAGGGATGTTTCTATTCCAGCCCACATCCAGAAAGAGGTATTTCATCTGAGAACGAGATAAGCAAACCTGCACATCTCATGATGGATTCGGTGAGCAGAGCGCTGTTTTGTAATGAGCAGCCGTTACATTTACATTCATGTTTTTTATAGATGCTTTCTCACCAGAGAAACAGAGAAAACCATTCTAGCGTAAGTCGTTCTGAAGAAACAGCAATACTCTAAATTTATACTTTGCTTCCCATTTCTGGATTACATATGTGCTTTGTTGAGGCTCTGACAACAGCAGATAGCGGGATCTTTTCATAGGCCAGCAGGAACTCTCTGGGCAGTGGCTTTTGGGTTTGATTGGATGGCATTTTCTTGTCCTATTACTTTTTGTGTGTGTTGAGTACAAAGCAGGATTTTTGTATATATTATATTATATTACGTATAGGCCCATTATACAAAACTCTGGTGATCTAAGGTGGTCATGAGGGTGCTTACGAAATCCAATATTGAAACACACTATGTACACTATGTGAGCAGTGTGGTGTAGAAGCGGAGAGCAAAGTTCCACAGTTTGCTTGGATCATGGAGCAGGTTTTTCGAAAAGTGAGCAGTTTTGGCTCCAAGACTGCAATTATTTAGGACTAACAAATAACAATACATAATAATTTTAAATAAATAAATACAATTTTTAAATGAAAGATAATGCTACATTGAAATATTATAAAACAAAGTTAAATAATTGTAAAGAATGTAAAGGCTATTGCAAGATCACTGCTTGAGTGACACTGCCAAAATAACTGGCAGTGCAAATCATAAAAAAAAAAAAAAAAAAAAAAAAAAAAAACATTAAAACATTTTCTTCATGCATGATGATATTGCTTTAATCGTTCATTGTCTCTTTTGCATTTCGTTCAACTTGAAATCATTTTAGTATGTGTGTTGGGCTTATTTGAACAGGACACACCCCTAGTTTCATGATTCCCATAGGCACAAGTCAAAAGAGTGCATATGATTCCCAGAGCGATTATGCAGATTTTTTCTCTTAAATCCTACGGGGGAAATAGGGTTTTAAGCTCTTAATCTGGACCTGGAGAATTCTGCTGTGAGGACATAAAGCATTGAAGCTCATCTCATATGAATCAGGGAAACACACGTCTCCAAGCAACAGCACAAAGCCAACTTCCTTTTTCCATCTGCACAGAATTAGAAAGGCTTTGGCGAAACACATAAAGTGTCACAATGCTGATTTCTCTTATGGGCCTTGACACTTTACAGCGAGAAAGGCCTTGTTCAGAATCAGCTCCTCCATGAAAAAGAATCACAATCCAATAGAAGCACAACATGCTAACAACCAAATACCATTTTATAAATAAAGTCAGAATTTTGATAGAATCTCACAAACTCAGATACAATATTTTAACAGAAATAGTTTATTTTTAAGAATACATTATTATTATTATTATTATTATTATTATTATTATTATTATTATTATTATTATAGGTATTACAAATAATAATGAATACATAAAGTAATAATATATAAAATAAAGAATTGAGGCGTCAGTCGTCATCTGATTATTTGCTTCTGTCTGTCTGTGTTATTACACATTGCTGAAATAGTAGTCTTCAGCCAGCCACACAGTGTGGGGTCAGTCAGACTCACTCATGAATGCCACTGGCAGGAATGAATCTATTGATGATTAAAATGTAGAGCCGCTTGCTGGGTAACTGCGGTCATATTATCTATAGCAGGTGTTTTTACATAGTAATGTGGTAACATGATATGCTAGGAAACTCAAAAACACTTGCAATCATCTATTTCTCTTTATTTCGGTATAGTTCAATAACATGCAAAAGAACATAACTAACTGACACAACTCCCTTTTAGAAATGTCTAAATATATCATTGCTAGAGAGGTATTTTAAACTGATATGATTATGTGACAACATAATGCCAGTGAACATGAATAGAATAAGGGCATTTTTACACAACAACGACATTTTAAAATCAGAAATGTTTTTCCTTTGCGTTTTTGAAAAGTTTTGTGTACAGGCAGTGGTTGAAGTGGGATTTGGCAGGTGGGGGAGCCCTCAAATTTTGTGTAGGTGCAACAGGGAAAAAGACTTATCGTGAGACAGCATACAGAGTATCGTGGTATAGAAATAATTATTGGGACAAGAGTGTCACTGTGGCACCAAGTATCACAATACTTACTTGATATTTTAATGTTTTTATTTTGTTTTGGCAGACTGCCTTATTCTGTGTAATTACTATTCATGGACATTTTGTCTCTTTCAATATTGACACGCTGGAGTGTTAGCCAACTGCCTTGCAGTTAACCTTACGTTTGTCACAAGGTTATGATAGTTTTGCATTCTTAAATAATTTTTTTTATTTTAATATCGTTTTCGATTTTGTTTTAAATTTCAGTTTATTTTTAGTAAGTTTCATCAATGGTTTTGTTAGTTTTAGTTAATTGAGTGGTTAATGGCCTCAGCAACTTCACGCGCAAACAGGCATTTCCCTTAACAGCCATAGGCCAGATTTTCACCCACAGTAAAGAGCTTGTTAATAACGAGAATGTTTATTGATTTTTGCTAGTTAATATTTTATTTCAGTAACTGTTGTTAGTTTCATTTATTATTATTATTATTATTATTATTATTATTATTCCACTTTACAAAAAGAAAAGAAAAGAAAAAAATTATTGACCAATTTTAAGTCTTAGTTTCAGTTTTTGTTTACGAAAATATCCTTATTGAATTCCTCACTGACTACCTGATGAACAGAGCCATACCGCCCTGCAAATAATAGTCGAACTCGGAGCCTTGCTCGTTCTTTAACTTGTGTTTGTTGCCCTGTCTAAACTTTGGATATTTGAAATTAGCCTACTTCCAGTGTTGTAGTCGAGACCAGCTCATTCGAGTCCGAGTCCAGATTGAGTCCAGAGAGGGTCGAGTCCGAGTCAAGACCGAGTTCAGAAAGGGTCGAGTCCGAGTCAAGACCGAGACCAGAGAGATTGGGTCTGAGACAAGACCTAAAGAAATCTTCAAGAGTATGTCAAATGTTTGGTGGAAACAATAAAGGTTAAAAGGGCCACATAGTATGTGGTGTAAAGGTTATTTTATTAGTATTATGAAGTGTTACTTGTCAATATTAAGTGCTCATTTTCACATAACATCGTTGTACCACTATACACATCCATATAACCTTTCTAGTACACATAATATTACTGTACGACTCTATATTGTAATTCTACATAACACTTCTAGTACAAGTAACATTACTGTACCACTATACCTGTAAATGTTCAACTGTAACAGCTTTTACATAACTTTTAACCTTGAAGCTTAACTAATGACTGCTAATATCCTTACAATGTCTTGGATTATGTGCACTTTAGATGTTGTGAAGATTACAGATTGGCATAATTACTTTTCAAAAAAACAAGTGAGGAGACCATCCAGCTACCCAACCAAGCACGATGTGGTCTCATGATCAATCCACCCCAACTAAAAACTCTCTCTACTGGCGCAGAGGAAGCGGGGACTGACAACAGTTACCATTTCATCACTTTCTGTAACAGCAACGGATAATCTAATGCTAATTTCCCTGGATGGTGCGTTTTAATGCAGGGTAAAATACACACTAGTCGAAGTTTTTTTAGTTACGGAGGCAGGAGGGTAACTTAAGGCCGGTGACACACTGGCAGCGTGGTGTCTCTACTGCGTGCCAGAAGCGTGGTGGTTGCTTCGCGTTTTCTGTGTCTTTACACACCAGAAGCGTGCCTGCACGTGGCGCTTGGCGCGCTGCTGCGGCTGTAGGTGACATAGAGGGAGGCCGCCAAAAAAACAGGCTCTTTATTTTTTTTATTACAATATCAAATTTATTTTTTTATTTTTTTACACACCTACTGATAAGACACCGTCAACAGTATTGACGGCAAAATAGAGTATGTTTGACATGTGCAATATTTGAAAATCGATCATTATTAATTTATTTTTAAAATTACATTTATATCTGAATTTATGTCAACCTATAGACTTTCAAATATCAAAATGTCATGAATTAATATGTATTTGTGTACAAAATGACATATAAACATATTTTCCTAGTAGGCCTATATTTTGCCTGGAAACGCTTCCCACATGCACGCGTGTCGCGTGAAAAATAGGCGTCGGTTCTATTTCTAGCATGCGCGCGTTTTCCGCGCGTCTCACGCAGGCAGTCTGCAAGATCTAACCTGTTAACATGGGAGCCGAATTAAAAACAGACACGCCACGCGGCTGAGGCGCTTGCGCCACGCATCCAGTGTGTTGCTGGCCTAACGTCTCACGTCAAAAGAAAATCACCAGTCATTGGATGTGTCAATCATACATCAATTTAAATAAACATTAACATACAGTAATAATCATGAAATATTTGGATTCGGACTCGAGTGGACTCGGGCATAAGTCCGATTCCTAATATGTTCGAGTCCGAGTCAATACCGAGTCAAAATGCACACGAGTCCATGACAAGACCGAGACCATTAAAATACGGTCTCGAGACCGAGTCCAAGACCGAGTCCGAGTCTCGAGTACTCAACACTGCCTACTTCACCTTAGACTTTTAACTCCACTGCAACATCCACTATTTATGGCTAGAACAGCAACTGTAAACACCACGACTAGCGTTGAACCAGCAATGCCCTCAAATCAGGCAGGAGAACCATGACTGAGAACATAACACAAGTCGGGAAGCGTGTTTGTGAAGGAGGGGCCAGGGGGTGATATTACTTGATGTGTAAAGACTCCTTCAGATCAGAACCACCAGGCTGGCTTTTTTTTTTTTTTTTACACTTGCCATTCCTTTCCTTTAGAGTGGCACACTGTCGCCCTTCCTACATAACATCCAAATTATTCAAATCATGTAACTTTACGTAAACTATTCAGCTATACAACATGTGTTGTTTTCCCAGCCAGCTTTCTGTGCACATGATCTGAAACACAGAAGTATAGGCTTCTTTGGGCCTCAGGTGAGCCTGCAAATGGACAAGTACAGTACACACAAAAATGTGTCTAAGTGGCCATATCTTGGCAAGTTTTCCCTTAGTTATGTCTTAAGGGAACATAAACAGCTGGGAAAATAATTTAATACTTGTCAGTATATTAGATACTGTATGTGCATTCAGACTTAAAGTGACAGCAGCCTAATTAACCGTTATCTCTGTAATTAAAAGGGATAGTTCACCCAAATAGCAAAATTATGTCATTAATAACTTACCCTCATGTTGTTCCAAACCAGTGAGACCTCCGTTTATCTTTGGAACATAGTTTAAGATATTTTAGATTTAGTCTGAGAGCTCTCAGTCCCTCCATTGAAACTGTGTGTACGGTCTACTGTCCATGTCCAGAGGGTCAGTTAGAATTTTTATGGAAGCATCGAAAATACATTTTGGTCCAAAAATAGCAAAGAAATATGACTTTATTCAGCATTGTCTTCTCTTCCTTGTCTGTTGTGAGAGACAGTTCAAAACAAAGCAGTTTGTGATATCCGGTTCGCGAAGGAATCATTCGATGTAACCGGATCTTTTTGAACCAGTTCACCGAATCGAACTGAATCGTTTTAAACGGTTAGCATCTCCAATACGCATTAATCCGCAAATGACAAATGACTTTTAATGTGGCTGACACTCCCTCTGAGTTAAAACAAACCAATATCCCGGAGTAATTCATTTACTCAAACAGTACACTGACTGAACTGCTGTGAAGAGAGAACTGAAGATGAACACCGAGCCGAGCCAGATAACGAACAAAAGATTGACTCTTCTTGAGTCAAGAACCGTTTCTGTCAGACGCGTCCGATTCGCAGTGGTGTCAAAAGTATTGGCTTTCATTACTCAAGTAGAAGTATAGATACTAGGTCTTAAAAAGACTTTTGTAGAAGTTGAAGTATCAACTCACGCTTTTTACTCAAGTAAAAGTGTAAAAGTACTGGTTTAAAAAAACTACTTAAAGTATAAAAGTAAAAGTAATGTAAGGGAACAAATGCCATTAAGAACAAAAGCTTAGGCCGCACCACAGGGGCCTATTGTGCACTACCCCACCTCCTAAAAAAAAAACATTTTTCTAAAGGCCATAATGAATATAATGTTATATTAAATGTTCATGTTGAAAAATTTGGGATGCACTAGGCTACATGTTTCAGCAACATATATGCCCATTGAAAATGAACACATTTTAGTACAATGCAATTACATTAAAGGACTAGAGATATGATTAATAGTTGCCAATAAGTATTGTTATGGTGCAAAAAGTCAGACTTCAGAGGCATGTCATCAATAACCTTTAATGGAATGTAAATATACATCCAAGCTTAGCTGCAGGAATCTGCGAGGGCAATGGACAAGAACATTGGTGCAGGCTTAGTAACAATTACTCTTGTAACGTTGTCTATTTACAATAAGCATTATAGTGCTGTCAAAATTAATGATTAATCCAAGTGATTAATCAATAACTAAAAAGGAAAATTAACTCATAATCCCGATACCTTCTTGATTGACAGCTTCCTGTATTCGGTACATACGTATGCTATGTTAAGTTACAAAGTTGGTATAGCCTAGATATCACAACATTGTCAATCGCAAACGATAATTTATTAAAACGTCTCACTACCGAACTACCAACAGTAGCTTTATTTGTGGAGAACGAAGATAAAGCACCCATTCGGTAAATGAGCCAGTGAGAAATAATAACTTTTAAATAGGGTCCAGTGCCTTTTCGATACTTTTAAAACAGTACAGGCGCCTAAATGGGGCCTGAACCTATACTTAAAAAAAGAACCTAAAAAAAAAAAAAAACTATGGATAACTTAAAAGAACATTCCAAATATTTTAAATAAATCCATAGCTTTCACCTGGGATGCTCTCACTTCCCAAGTTGTGCTTCCCTTAATCTAAGGCTAATAAATGTATTTCACAATCTGGGTCATTATTTAATATAAAACCACACATAATTCTACTGTATATCTTTCACTCACTCTGATATTTAGTTAAGATGAGTGCTGTCTGTCACTGTCTTAAATCAGTTCTGTGAATGACTGTATGCTCATTCTTTATAAAGTAGCAACAATGTCGTTTGTAAAGTACAGTAATGTGCAAAAGTCTTAGGCACATTAGTATTTTCACCCCAAAAAAGGGTTTTAAGCCAGTTATTTAAATCTTTTGCTTTAGTGTGTCCATAGTAAATATCAGTTAGCCATTAATTTTAATAATAATCTAGTGCGATTTTGAATGCAAAAGCAGTTTGACAACGGCAAAATGAATGTTTGGAAATGTAAACTGATATTTTCTACCGACACACTACAGCAAAATATATAAATAGCCGAACACCATTCTTTTAAGTGAAAATACTAACGTGCCTAAGACTTTTGTACAGTAGTTAGTGTATGTATAAAGTACGTATGATTAAATTAATATTTAGTATAAGTATATTTAAATAAGTGTAATTAAAGTATTTGTTCGGTCATATGTGTTAAGGGCTAGATTTTCACTGGAGGAAACGGCTGTGACAAGCGAAAACTTTACAGTAGATGAGAAAGCGACAGCTTCTTCGCGACCTTTTGTAAACTGTTTTTATGACAAATAACTTCACTGATACAGATTCTAACAATCTATTGATAAACACACACCTTATGTCCTGTCTCTGTTTGAGCTCGTGCTGCTCCGCCGCGGTCTGCGGATTGAAGAGCGCGCTGAAAGACGGGGAGGAGACCGGTCTGACGCCGGTTTCATATGAAATTTAAGCCGACTGACTCTGAGGCGATCGGATACCGGTTCCATACCCAACCCTACTTTTAAGAAATACATTTTATGATAAACGAACCAAAAACTGTATATGCCCTTGCTGGAGGGTGATGTAATTTGTGTCTCATGTGCAGGTGCGATGGATCGCATAGTAGGGTGTCGGGATGGTATCTGTTTATACTTCTCATCCAACCACAATCAAATTCACTCCATCCGGATGGCGCGATTTATCTGGATAGTTTTTTTTTATTTATTATTTATTTATTTATTTATTTATTTTTTTGAGTGATGACAAGCCGGAATGAAAACAAGGCGAAATGAAATACCAGTAACGAAGCTATTTTTAAAATGTAAGGAGTAGAAAGTACAGATACTTGCGTGAAAATGTAAGGAGTAGAAGTAAAAAGTCGGCTGAAAAATAATTACTCAAGTAAAGTATAGATACCCCAAATTTCTACTTAAGTACAGTAACGAAGTATTTGTACTTCGTTACTTGACACCTCTGCCGATTCGTGAACCAAGGAGCTGATGATACTGCGAATGTGTGATTCAGTGTGAAGCAGACTGACACACAGAGCGTCTGAACTGAACTGATTGTTTTAGTGATTGATTCTGAACTGATTCTGTGCTAATGTTATGAGCCCAGGTAAACCGAAGGCTTGAATCAAGGGCAATCATCACCAATGACGCCATTACGTCAAGCGCAAAAGAACCGGTGAACCGTTTTCTTCAACCTGTTTATTGAATTGAACTGTCCGAAAGAACTACTGGTGATCCCAAAACCGATGTAACCGGTTCTTGACCCGTGAATGAGTCAGTCTATTGTTCAGGACTACTTTGATGATGTTTTTCTTACCTTTCTGGACACGGACAGTAGACCATACACACAGCTTCAATGGAGGGACTGAGAGCTCTCAGACTAAATCTAAAATATCTTAAACTGTGTTCATGAAGATAAGCGGAGGTCTTACGGGTTTGGAACAACATGAAGGTGAGTTATTAATGACATAATTTTGCTATTTGGGTGAACTATCCCTTTAATGTTAATCAAACTAAAGAAAATTAGAGACTCATTCACTGCTCATTTGCTCATATGATGCAGTGTTTTATTCTTAGTTTTGATTACTTCATTTAATTCCTGTGTAGTATGCCAATATTTTTAGTAGGCTAAGTTGTTGATTTCATTTGTGTATCATATTTGTCATGTTGTTTGTAGTTCTTTCTTTCTTTCTTTCTTTCTTTCTTTCTTTCTTTCTTTCTTTCTTTCTTTCTTTCTTTCTTTCTTTCTTTCTTTCTTCCTTTAATGGTCACTGTTGTTTGATTACAGTGAAACTGCTCTGGAAGAACAGATCAAGGGATGGTGGTCTTTGATTTATTTTTTTTTATTTTTTTTGAACACACTGACTGGGGCCTCCTGACCCTGGCCCCCAGATGTCTAGGACCAGCACTGTAAGCACCTCTCGTTGCTCTAGGGATGGAGTGGACTACAAGGAGGTGTGTGTGGCCCAGACTTAGAGGTAAGTGCGGACCTAGGATAATAAAGCCCACTAAAAGAGATAAAGCTTTTTTTGCATTTGTTTCCCAAACACTGGAATAGTCTTCCTGATAACGTTTGGGGTTCAGACATACTCTCTCTGTTTAAAAAGACACATCTATTTGGCCAAACATTTAAATAATGCATTGCATAATGTTGTACTGTTGTATCTGATCAAATGCATATTATTATTCCTTAGCTTGGGTTGAACAAATAAATTTTGCTTGGTTGGAACAGCAGCTATGCTATTTATGTCTCTATTTGTTTCTCTAATTCAGATTGACATCCCGTGGTAACTAGGAATTGCACAAACTTTAGTCTGGATCCAGCCCTGAATTTTAACGTACATATCTGCCATATGTACATCAATTTGAAATAGTCAAGCTACTACTAATTATATTGTAGAAACTTAATTTTCTGTATAGCTGCTTTGCATTGATTTGTATTGTGAAAGGCGCTATACAAATAAACTGAACTGAACTGAATTTAATTAAATAAAGAGAGAGGACAACCTTCTTGGCCATGGTAGGACTAACTGGGATGGCCTCGATGGTCACTGCAGTTGGGCCAAGATGGACCGGTGAGCTGAAGTGACAGGCAGGACAGGGCCCTCTGAGACCGGGATGGGAGTGCCAGGACACCATTTCAGAAGAGCACTCATCTTCTCAATGTGGCACATATGCTCCACTTACTACCCATAACTCCAGCGGAGGAGATTTCACAATGCTGATGAGAGAATGTGGGTGTTAGGGCATCCATTAAAGACAAATTTCATACCAGTCTCACAAATGAGACCAGTCTTGATGCTTTGTCATGGAGGACCTGTGCAGAAGCCCTAATGGGGAGAAGTTAGTTTGCAACTTGCTTATCTACTAATGGCCCATAATCCCTTATCTTGTATTCTGGGAAGGTGGTTAAGTGAGAATGTTGAGTAATACCAATTATTAGCTTAACTGAAGCACACATCATTAATCCAATTAATAGCAGTGGTGGCAGTAGTGATGCCATTGTTAGAAAATAAATAATTAATAATCAAACAAAAAATTAAAGCACCATTGCGTAAAGCATATTGCATCCTCCCATTTAATCAGCATCTGGCTTTCTTCATTAAATATCATCTTAACAAACACCTGAGCCTAATTTAAAAAACTTTTTAAGGCTCATTTAAATTCATAGGCTCTTGATTACAGTGCTGGGTGCAGATGGTACAGTATGAGCATGACTCAGATCCAAGCCTGGAAATAAAATGAGGATATTTAAGCTTTAATAGTTATTTTACAGTGTAGCAACTTTCCAATCAGAGTTGTGTCCTCTTCCACTGCTTCAGAAAGTAAAATTTTAATTGGATACGAAAATCAGATCTGAACAAGACAATGCTGTACATCAGATTTGCTTAAAACCCATCAGAGAATTGCAATGTGTTAATGATGCTATTATGAAACATTGACTAAAAATCTAGCTGAGATAAGCTGCCCATATGAGTTTATTGGTTAATGCCAAGAATCATTGCTGCAAAAAGCAGTGCATTAAGTCCTTATTTACACAATTGATGTTACCATTCATCAATAGATGCTTTTGTTTTAGTTTTTTTGTCACATCCATTATGTCTGTCACTTGCTAAGATGCCAGCTACACTTAATTCATGTTGTGGCTCTGGTAAGGAGAAATAATTGGGAAGTCGTGGCCTAATTGTTAGAGAGTCGGACTCCCAATCGAAGAGTTGTGAGTTCGAGTCTCGGGCCGGCAGGAATTGTTGTTGGGGGGAGTGCATGTACAGTTCTCTCTCCACCTTCAATACCACGACTTGGGAGCCCTTGAGCAAGGCATCGAACCCCCAACTGCTCCCCGGGCGCCGCAGCATAAATGGCTGCCCACTGCTCCGGGTGTGTGTTCACAGTGTGTGTGTGTGTGTGTTCACTGCTCTGTGTGTGTGCACTTTGGATGGGTTGAATGCAGAGCACAAATTCTGAGTATGGATCACCATACTTGGCTGAATGTCACGCCACACTTAATTCCAGAAGACACAATAATTAAGTAAGTGAATAAGAAAATACATACTGTACATACATACAGCCATGACCAAAAGTTTTGGCAGTGACATATCAGCAGCACATGTGAAACTGTGAATGAGTACTAGTCAGGTCAAATCACTATCATACTAATTATATTGTAAGAGCAGACTGATTGCTATAAAAGGAAGGAAGAAGCACTTCCAGTTATTGTGTTCTTGTTAGAAATGGTCACCCTGAGAAAGCTCTTTGCGAATCATGAACAAATCATTGCAAATCGTTTACAAATCATGAAATGTTTCTTGTGTGACACCTTGGTCATGAGACACCTTTTATAGGCCATCAGTTGGGACTAAACCAGCTAATTTTAATTTCCACTGACAAGGGAGAGGATTGCTTTCTTATTACTGATAGATTTCAGCTGGTGTCTTGGCTTTCCATGCCTTTTTGCTGTTCCCTTTCTTCATGTGTTCAATACTTTGTTCCTGTGTCATTCTACTTTATTACACAGAAATTAATTTCTGAACTTATTTGTTTTGCTTTTCTTGTATGTATGGATTACTTGTTATGGAAATCGAAAATTTCAAGTTAAAAGCACCTTTAGAAATATACTTGCTATAAATATATAAGTTCCCTATCTGTCGGTCACTATGAGTTATGTCGACCGACAAATGGGGTCTCACTTGGGAGGCAAATCATCTCTGAATTTAAGAGAAAACGCCAATGAAAATTGGCTAGTGGATTAACATACCTGAGCCACTCCCGTGCCGACGGGTATAAATAGGGCGACAAGTGCATCCACTCATTAGATTTTTGCTTCGGAGCCGAGTGGTTGTATGAAAGCTGTTATACTCCACAAAGCCATTCATCTGCTGTGTCGGGAAGCTGTTCTGGTTGGTGGTACGGCGTACAGCGGTGTCCCTTTCAGCGATTCCCCTGGGCGCTTCAACTAAGAGAGCAGATTTCCTATAAGAGCAAATCGCGGACGATTCGCGTCTTTTTCAAGACGCCGTTTCGTCCGCGTCCTTCTGGATGCGGTCGTTTCCTGTTCTCTGACAACGGCCACGTTCGCTCTCTTCCGTGTCTGGGCATTCAGCACGCTGAAGGCGCGTTCGTGGATGTTTCATGCACGCACTGCGTGTGTGACCATGGCAACACTGTGATCGCGTCTCCCCTTTCTTAAAGGGAAGGGAGCAGACCCCTCTGTCACTACCGGTTCTGGTTTCTCTGTCTCAAGCAGAGGACCGCCGGCTAGTGCTCTGGGAGATTTGAAGGTGACAGTGAGAGCTTCTCTGCCGGGCCACGCCCCACGGACCTCTTACCCCTTCCGCAGTGTTTGTCCTGTGTGGCTGCTGGGTGATTTTGCTGGGCTGTCTTATGGCAGTCCCAACGGGTCATTCAGTTTGCCGCCGGAGATCAGATGTCGATTGCAGCATCGGGGATGGGCTGTTGACCTCTGTGGATGAAGATTCGGCGGGGCTGCCCCCCTCGGGTGTTGTCGCCACTGCCGAATTGGACCCAGAGTTGACAGCCGTGCTTGCCCGGGCAGCTGTGAGCATCAGGATGGAGGTGAATGCACCGCCCAGCCCTGAGTGCTCATGGCTGTTTGATTGGTTCTCTGTGTGGAGCGCGACTCACAACCACGTTTTACTCTGGCTCCTTTCTTCCCGGATGTGCATGGGGAAGTGATGTAGTCGTGGATGGCCCCTTTTACGGCCGGAAGCATCTCATTTCATTCCTCCGTCCTCACTACCCTCGATGCCCAGTAGTTCCTGACAGAACAACAGCAGACTGAGGCCATACAGCACATCTCGCCACGACGTGATCCTCCGGTTGCCACCATTTCCGTCGCAGGCAGGGCCTCAGCCTGCTCGTCGCCGAGGGCGCCCCCCTGCGTCCTCCACACCGGCTCCGCCCCGTGCTGAGAGTTCTTCGAGGCCGGCGCGTCGAGCCCCGCGCAGGAGAGCGGCGCCCCCCGTGTCACTCCCAGCTGCGAAGTCCTCGAGGAAGTCGACTAAGCGGCCCTGACATGGGCAACTCGGAGATGCGGAGAACTGCTCTTCAGGAGATGGCTAAGACAGCGCCACTCCTTCCCCCGGAGGAGGGCCGGGTAGAGAATCTTCAGGTTCTGTTCCGCCGCTGGTCGAACAGCCAGTGGCACCCACATTTTCATTAAAAGAGCAATTTCTCCTTCCTCCGAGTTGCAAGGCTCGTGGGCTGACAATGAGCGACGCACAGCTTCCTCATTCTCACCCACGACGCCCCCTTTCGCCAGCGGCCAAGAGGTCGTGGTTCGGAGACGCAACGACTCTCCACGCGTCTCTAGCCAGTTCCTCCGGGAACACGGGGAGTGTGGTTGTGAGCACCCAGGAGGCAGAGCCTTCTGGGCCTTCCAGCACGACTCCCCATCGCTGCACCACTGCGGGTATGTCGACTGTCCCTTTGGTGCCACTTGTACGGAGTCTGGGAGCGTGGCTTGCGCTGCCCAACCCGTCTCGCTGGCTCATCCGGACGGTCCGACTCGGCTATGCGATTCAGTTCGCCCGGCGACCCCCCAAGTTCAATGGCGTGCTCGAGACTTCGGTGGCAGTCCAGGACGCCCCTGTCTTGCGCGAGGAGATTGCTGTCCTGCTGGCGAAGGATGCAATCGAGCCGGTCCATCCAGCCGAGATGAGGACAGGGTTTTACAGCCCTTACTTCATCGTGCCCAGGACTGGTTTGCAGCGATTGACCTGAAAGACGCGTACTTTCATGTCTCTATCCTCCCTCGTCACAGACCGTTTCTGCGCTTTGCTTTTGAGGGTCAGGCATGGCAGTACAAGGTCCTCCCCTTCGGGCTCTCCCTGTCCCCCCTTGTCTTCACGAAGGTCGCGGAGGGTGCCCTTGCCCCACTCTGGGAAGTGGGCATCAGGATCCTCAACTATCTCGACGAATGGCTCATTATGGCCCGGTCCCGAGAAGAGTTGTGCGATCACAGGGACGTCGTGCTTCGGCACCTCAGTCAGTTGGGGCTTCAGGTCAACCGGGAGAAGAGCAAGCTCTTCCCTGTGCAGAGAATCTCTTATCTCGGTATGGAGTTAGACTCGGTGAGTATGACGGTACGTCTCACCAGCGAGCGTGCCCAGTCAGTGCTGAACTGCCTGAGTTCCTTCAGAGGCAGGACAGTGGTACCACTGAAACACTTTCAGAGGCTCCTGGGGCATATGGCATCTGCAGCCGCAGTCACGCCGCTCGGGTTGCTTCATATGAGACAACTTCAGCACTGGTTACACTCCCGAGTCCCGAGATGGACATGGCGCCGCGGTACACATCATGTCATCGTCACACTGATGTGTCGCCGCCTATTCAGTCCCTGGTCGGACCTTGCTTTTCTAAGGGCCGGCGTGCCCTTAGAACAAATGTCCTGGCACGTTGTTATTATAACAGATGCCTCCAACTCGGGCTGGGGCGCGACATGCAATGGGCAGGCAGCTTCAGGGTCCTGGACAGGACCTCGACTGCTTTGGCACATCAACTGCCTGGAGTTGCTGGCAGTGCATCTAGCTTTGCGACGGTTTCGTCCGCTAGTGCTGGACAAGCACGTGTTGGTCCGCACGGACAACACTGCAGCTGTTTCGTACATCAACTAACAGGGCGGTCTATGATCACGTCGCATGTCTCAACTCGCCCGCCATCTCCTCCTCTGGAGTCAGACATGGCTCAAGTCGCTGCGCGCTGTCCACATCCCGGGGGAGCTCAATCGTGCAGCCGACGCGCTCTCACGACAGCTCACTTTCCCCGGGGAATGGCTACTCCATCCCCAGATGGTCCAGCTGATCTGGAGTCGATTCGGGGAAGCCCAGGTAGACCTGTTTGCTTCCCACGAGTCCTCCCACTGCCAGCTGTGCTATTCCCTGTCCCAGGCCCCCCTGGGCACAGATGCACTGGCACACAGCTGGCCTCGGGCTGTACGCAAGTATGCGTTTCCCCCAGTGAGCCTGCTCACACAGACTCTGTGCAAGGTCAGGGAGGACGAGGAACAGGTCCTGTTGGTTGCGCCTTACTGGCCCACCCGGACCTGGTTTTTGGAACTCATGCTCCTCGTGACAGCCCCTCCCTGGCGCATCCCCCTGAGGAGAGACCTTCTCTCTCAGGGGCTTGGCACCATTTGGCACCCGCGTCCAGATCTCTGGAACCTCCACGTGTGGCTTCTAGACGGGACGCGGCAGACCTAAGTGATCTGCCCCCAGCGGTGGTAGACACTATCACTCAGGCTAGAGCCCCTTCTACGAGTCAGGCCTATGCTCTGAAGTGAAGTCTGTTCACGAATTGGTGTTGTTCTCACCGAGAAGACCCCCGGAGATGCCCGGTCGGAGTTGTGTTTTCTTTCCTGCAAGAAAGGCTGGAGCGTGGGCTGTCACCCTCCACCCTGAAGGTGTATGTGGCTGCCATTGCAGCCCATCACGATGCAGTGGACGGCCGGTCCCTGGGGAGGCATGACCTGATCGTTAGGTTCCTGAGGGGTGCCAGAAGGTTACATCCTCCTAGGACACCCCTGATTCCCTCCTGGGACCTCTCTATTGTCCTGGCGGGACTTCAGAGGGGTCCCTTTGAGCCGCTGGATTCGGTCGAGCTGAAGTTCCTGTCTCTCAAGACAGCGCTCCTGATCGCGCTCACTTGCATCAAGAGGGTCGGGGACCTCCAAGCATTTTCGGTAAGTGAAGAGTGCCTTGTGTTCGGGCCGGCCTACTCTCACGTTGTCCTGAGACCCCGGCCTGGATACGTGCCCAAGGTTCCCACCACTCCTTTCCGAGACCAGGTGGTGAACCTGCAAGCACTGCCCCTGGAGGAGGCAGATCCAGCCTTGTCGTTGCTGTGTCCCGTAAGAGCGCTTTGCATATACGTGGACCGCACCCAGCGCTTTAGAAGCTCTGAGCAGCTGCTGGTCTGCTTTGGAGGTCAGCAGAAGGGGAAGGCTGTCTCCAAGCAGAGGTTGGCCCACTGGATAGTGGACGCCATCGCCTTGGCTTACCATTCCCAAGGCGAGCCGTGCCCCCTAGGGGTGAGGGCCCACTCCACACGGAGTGTGGTCACCACCTATGCGTTGGCGCACGGCACCTCTCTGGCAGACATCTGTCGAGCTGCGGGCTGGGCGACACCTAACTCCTTTGCGAGGTTTTACAACCTCCGTGTAGAGCCAGTTTCTTCCCGTGTGTTGGGTAACAGGTAATTGGCGGGAAGGGCTGGCTGGGTGTCTCGCTTGCTGCGCCATTCCCCCTAACACGGGGATGTGAGCGCCTTCTTCTCCCAGTAGAGTTCCCCGGTTGGCGTACCCTGGTCGAGCATCCTCCAGCACCCTCGGCGTCAGACTTGGCGGAGCAGTCTGTCGCCAGGCCCAGTACTGGCGTTAGCATGACCGGAGCCAGTCAGCCCCTGTACTGGGCTAGGTGTCCATATGGCTGGGTTCCCTACGGGTAATCCCATATGTGTATTCTTCCATGGTAAGGTTTCCCTCTTGGCAAACCCGTGTCTTCCCTTGACAGACCGTTCTGTCAGTCTCTTCTGGCAGCCGTTCCATCCCTACTCCAAGGTAGGACCTGCCTCAGAGACCCCTTCAATATGTAGTACTGCCCCCTGGGTCAGTCCATATCGGTATATCCACATGTCACCTCCCTACGGGTAGGATGTGGTCTCCGTAGCGGCCTTTCCTAAAGGCTCGCTTCCCCATTGTCTTGCCAGCTGGATGAACAAATAGGGAAGATTTGAAGCAATCTTTCACCGAAGGTTGAAATCCCTTCCATTTACTTTATGTGGGCGGAACAGCAGCATGGCCTTCTCCAGCAGCGATGTACTCACCCTTTGGCCCCTTCGGTACCAAGGTCAGTGAATTTGCGCTGGGGCTTTGGGAAGGTTACGACCTTAAGCGTAGCTTTTGTGGCACGCCAGGGCTTGTCAACAATTGCAGCGGCACAGGGTTGTGACGAGGTTCAGGTTGTGGCGTTTTCCATAGGACCCCATTTGTCGGTCGACATAACTCGTAGTGACCGACAGATAGGGAACGTCTCGGTTACGTACGTAACCCTCGTTCCCTGATGGAGGGAACGGAGACGTTATGTCCCCATGCCACAACCTTGAACCATTCGCTGTTGCCGGGACACGTTCTCGGCTCCTCAGCGTAAAACTTAATGAGTGGATGCACCTGTCGCCCTATTTATACCCGTTGGCACGGGAGTGGCTCAGGTATGTTAATCCACTAGCCAATTTTCATTGGCGTTTTCTCTTAAATTCAGAGATGATTGGCCTCCCAAGTGAGACCCCATTTGTCGGTCGACATAACGTTTATTTATTTGTAATTTTTTTTTTATGCTTTTGTTCACCAAGGATGCATTAAATGGAACAAAAGTATCATAAAGACATTTATAATTAACAATTATATTTTAAAGAAATGTTGTTCTTTGGAACGTTCTATTCATTAAACAATCATGATGAAATAATACTGATAATGCCCACAGAACAAAATCAGCATATTTGAATTGTTTCTGAAGCATCATATGACACTGAAGAATATAAAAACAACTATAACAGGTATAAAAAATGTCATATTATTTCAAAACTTCACTGTTTTATTGTTTTTTGATCAAAGCACTACTTTTCATAAACAATAAAACATCTTACCATGTATAAGCCCCAAAAAAGGATAAAACATGAATCACAAGGTTATAAAATGTACAGTTTTTCAACACTTCTTCTGTTTGGATCAATAAAGGGCACCATTTGCCAATAAGATTAATGGAATTGCTAAAAGCCAGGTTTATAGACCTCCTTGTTTTCACCAAAATTAAAATAGGTTATTGTTTATTTATCTCTCTGTTTTCCTTGGCTAGTTAGTTTGTTCGTTGTTTCAGTGTCCAAAGTGCCCCATGCATGTTCTAAAAAAATATGCTGAATCATTACGTTCCAGCTGAGGGGTTTGTCTCAAAGAGAAGAGCAGTCTCTAAGATGCTAATCGATGCAGTAATCAAGGCTGGGGATGTTACAGAGGGAGGCTAAATGGATCACATCTGACTCGATTCATTAGCTTGGAACAAATGCAGATGATTGTACCTCAACCTGAGAGTTTTCTTGTAGAGCGCCAGTAACGTAAGCCATTAGGATTGTGGTAATTATTTCTGTTTAGAAAGATATTTTAACTAATCAAACTGTTAACTGAGCACCTCAGCACTGACCTTGGAGCAATGAAAGATGTTATGACATTTTCGTGGATGTTATTTTGGCGGTCACAAAGATGTAAAATGCCATTTCCTGTTTTGAAAATTATTTGGTTAAAGATTACAAAACCATTTTTACAATGTAGTCTATTCATATGGATTTAAATAAATTGAAATGGCATGGACTGCAATGTGGACCAAAATATAAATTATTAAACTCAAAAATTGCTAGCCTGCTGTTCTCGTTAATATTCATCTGAACTAAAGTGACTTTGCAGCATCAGTGATTTTCTATGCAAATACAATGCAAACCAATCACCGAACATATAATAAAAACAAGGTAAAACAGTCAAAAAGATTGTAATTTGAAAATGGGTCATCATAACAAAGAATTTTCAAAGATAAAAATAATAATTATAAAAAATATATAATAAAACAATTAATAATAATTAATAGTTTATATGCTTTATAAAGATTATTGATTTTATTGAACTTTTTATTGAGATTTTGCAGATGCTTGTATTTTGTCTGTGCCTTTTTTTTTTTACTTATTTATTTGTGCCATACTTAAACAATTTGTCTCATAGGCATCATTTACAATCCAGGCGTGTAGGACAGATTTTTGCCAATGCTAATTTTCTCTCCATCGTGAACTCACTGTAAGGAACGTATTTGACAAAGAGGAAGTGTCTTCTATTAATAAGCAGGAGTTTTCAGTTGCCTAGAGTATTATAATAAGTGGTGATGTGCTGCTGGAGTTAGTTATTTTTAATGTTATGCTGAGTGATCGGAGCAGTTGTTTTCAAATGTGCAAAGCAACAGCGGCAATATGTTCTCTGCTGTACAGCTCTCAGAATCAAATCAATCACTTTGCTCGCTATCCGCTCTAGTAAAATCACATTAAAAAATGCAAACAAATGCACCCCACTGATACCCTTCTACTTGTACAGCAATTTTGGTAGAAACATCACATCAGGGCCGATTGGATGTGTAAACAATGTTATTAGACCAATGTGACATACACTAGGTTGTTAGAACAAAACAAAATCACCATCAGAGGCAGATGTGGGAATAAAGTCAAACTAAATATTCTTAAGCTAAGAATTCTTCAGTATCATGAACATTATGTGTGTAAATCTTGCCTTTTTTTAGACTAGATGGTTAAGTGGTTACTCTATGTTTAATAAATTATTAGTTGTAGTGACTTAATTAATTAATTAATGATCTAGCAATCATCCAGCTGTGATTTAACACCAGCCCTCCCTTGTGAATAATGTGTCAGGGATAGACAAAGCAGCAATGGTGGTCTGCTATATGGTGCATTAATCAAATGGGGCAATTTTTATTTTTAGAGTCACAGAAGCTCACCTTTTGCTCATTTTCTGAGAATTTGACATGATCATTGGGCCCAAATCAAATTAAATGTAAAAAATAAATAAATAAATAAAAATTAAAAAATTAAAAAAAACCACTACAGTTTATTTTATTTTATTTTATTTTAATTTATTTACCCATCATATATTTATTTGCATTGGAAAGCATGTCTGAGATATTATGTTGCTTCTTGCACATTTTTCAACACTCTAAGTGCACTTTGTACTAAAAGCTTGTTTGGTTCTATCTAAAATAGATTAATGCAAATCTGGCAATGTTTTATTATGTTAATTGTTGCATGTGTTTCCCCAAAGTTCGGAAATTAAATGTCATGTGAGTGGTGGCAAAAGGTTAATGCTCTATAGCATTTGAAAATAAAGTACCACATATACACTAAAACTAATCTACATATTAACCAAAGCAAAACATGAGAAAAAAATATTAAAAATAAATATAAATCACATTTTCATGGCATTTTAACTTCCACAAGATTTTGAGCTCTTTTTATTAGGACTCGCACCTGGGTGCTCTGCATCACAAGTGTAATGCTGTACCAGGTGTGCTACAAAGCAAGTTTGCTTCATCAGAGAAGCCATATATATATATATATATATATATATGACAGAATATGTGATGCAATAATCAAAAGTGAACCTTTACATTGTAACAAAAAAATGCAGCTTCAAATAAATGCTGTTCTTTTGAACTTTCATCAAAATTGTATACAAATATTAACCACATTTCAGTGTTCAGCCAATTCCTTTTGTAATGCAGGTTCATACTCTCTCTCCCTTTACAAAGAACTATACGTGGCCATTGTCAGTTCTCATTGAGTATCCAGCTCATTGTAAACACATTTCAGCCTGTGATGGTGCAACACATTGGCCTTGTCCTTGTGTTCTGGATATCTGGCTACATCTCTACATGCTCAGGTTAGTTTATCACTGATGAGGCTTTAGCTGTGTTCCTCCATTCATCATTCCTGGTAAGACAAGCACAGAGAGGACCTTGGCAGTGTGTACTGCATTATCATGTCTTTCCCAGGGGTGGATTAGCCTTCACTGTCCTTCTCTTTTCCTTGCGGGAGAATGAAATTTCAGCGTAAAGCCAACTCCTGCCACAGTGTGTGCATGTGTCTAATAAAACTGTCAAATTATAGTAAATAATTTTCCTCACCTCTGAATTTGTGTAGCTGCTTGAGACTTTCGAACCACAGAATGTTGTAAAAACACCATAATGAAGAGTGAAATGCTAGAACCGAAGTAAAGTTTTCTCTGCTCTGCTCTAAATGGAGTGTCTTAAAAATAGCTACAGAAAGACGTTCCTTTTACTCCAGCACATAAAAAACAGACGTGAATGTCAAATATGAACATCTCAACCATAATTAGTCTGGATAAAGCAATTTTATTGGGAAAGAACAATCTGAGGAGAACCCTTTTAACCAGAAAAAAAAAAAAAAAAAAAGATTCATCTTCATCCTTACAGGCCACAGGGTCACACAGCTGAATTGGGCAATGATTGAGAACAACACAGGTTGAATTAAATAAATGGAACACCTGCTCATCACATGATGTGAGGTGATTGTGCCATGTGTCTTGCTGTGAGGTAATAATGTGAAAATGTGGATTTATGGCTAAGATAACATAGTTACATTTCCAGTGTTTATGTCAAGTAATTGGGGGCAGTGGCAAAGTGTAAGATGAGATTTAAAATACTTACCAACATATGGTATTAGAAAAAAATAAAATAAAGCTAATAAATCAAAATGTTTACAATATAATGTTGTTTCAATTAGATAATTGACTCTCTTCAAATTTCACAAATAATTACAAAGAAAAAAACAAGACATTTTAAATAGAAAGACTGAACTACAGTATATGTTATTCTAACTACTCTAATTTTTTATTATATATTATATTATATTATATTATATATTTATTATATATTTATTACATATAAGGGTGGCTACTCTAAAGAACCTAGAATATGACATATTTTCAGTTGTTTCACACTTTCTTGTTATATATATAATTCCATATGTAATTCCATATATATTCCACGTGTTAATTCATAGTTTATATATATATATATATATATATATATATATATATATATATATATATATATATATATATATATATATATATATATATATATATACATATATATATATATATATATAATTATATCTGCATGGAAGCACTTATACACTAACATGTGACTACAGTTTAAACCAAATCACAGTACCCAAACATTCACAGCACAGTCACTGCTTAAAAAAAAAAAAAAAAAAAAAAAAAACCTGTATACGAACCAATAAACTTCTGTATACAGCACATAATTTCACACAAATCTGGGAATGAGAACATATTTCTTGATACTGGTTTTGTTTTATTTTTGTGATTGTCAATTACTTCCTTATCTGAATGTTTCAGAGAAAATGCCTGTGATAAGTGCCAAAAAGAGGATATTTATAAATCCATATAATCTTTATAAATTACTTTCCATTTAATAAAGGAAGGGATTATACAACTGCTTGAAATAGTGCCAAAATAAGAGGCACCTTGTGTTTGATGGGAGACCCCAAGCAGATCTGCTGGGACGGCTGGATCGAAGTGCTGTGCACACAACTAACACTTCATGTGTGTAGGACATTGATCCTTTTATCTCCACAGCTTTGCCTTGTTGTTATGTGGAAGCGGAGTAGACCTTACGTCACATTTAACATTCAGAGTTCATAAGCTATTTGACTGATCTTGGGGTCAGTTCTGGCTTTTTGTGTTGCTGTCTGGGTCAGATGCATAAAAAGCAAAAGCTGTTTCTAATATAGTACAGAGACAGAGTTTAAAAAAAATAAATAAATAATAAAATACCACCAGCATTTTAACAAATCCTCATGATTTCAAGCTGTAAGTTTCTGAAATGCAACTTAGACCCTATTTTCTGCTACAAACAGCCTTTATAGAGGAAATAGTGTTTTATGTACTTTTCATACACAAGTGCCCATCCACAGAGAAGCGTGTTTAGCTGTATACAAAAATAAATACATAAATAAATAGATAATAATAATAATAATAATAATAATAATAATAATAATAATAATAATAATAATAATAATAAAAAGCACCATGTTGACGTTTCGTCTTGACGGATCTGGCGTATAACAATATATGCACTGATTTTTATTTGACAGAGCAAAGAAAAATGTAATGTATTTACTTTTCAGTCATCATGAAATTGAAATTCACCTATTTTCCAAACAAATTGCAAATACTGCCCCACTAAGAACAAGTGATCCCTGCATATGTTCAATTTTCAAAAGCGCTTGTGAGCTTGTAAAGAGCTTGTAAAGAGCTTGTAAACTTCACCTCTTTATTATAATCGACCAACAGCTCCTATTGAGTCTCCATATAATCAACA